>NC_041408.2:101395758-101663258 GCF_900747795.2 Erpetoichthys calabaricus | reverse complement strand
GCTAAATTAGACAACCTCATGAGCAGGTTTAACGACTTGGTGCGATGGGTAATGCGCAAAGTGAATTGTGCATGCAAACTGTCAACAGACATGAAAAAGCATAAATATGCCATTAACAGAATATGGAAATCATATTTTATATTTAAATTTGATCTGAAGTACAGTGTGATACTGAACCAAACATATCTGACTTACTGACACAAAGTCATGCAATGCATGGAAATATTAATATTGTCAGAAATATGGACAATATTTATATTTAACTGCAAATTGTCAGTAAAAAGATGCAGAGTCTGTGTCCCTAATTGAGAAATCACTCAGCCAATGATTTAGAAAGTGTGTATTGAAAGATGCGGCCAGTTTCTTCCTTGCTGTATCCCTTTGGAATGTTGTGGAGGAATGTTTGCGAGAGTTCACCAGATCTCTCACAATTTGTGTTATTTAGCACTTGTGCTCCACTGTGAAGTTTGTGCTTCAATAAAGACAAATATTGTCCCCCCTCTGATTAGGTATTTTATAAACTTTGACGACTGTTGGATTAATTTGGTCATTAGAAGAAGTTGGGCACGTAAAGAATGACAAGCATTAACTCTTGTGTAGTGTCTATGTGATTGAGAGATTAGTTACAGTAAGACCAGGTTAAGACCCCCCACATCCCCCAGGTTGTCAAACACATAGGTTTACACTCTATGAACATCGCATATAAATATAAAACAAGTTGGGGGGGGGGGTCCCCCTTAGAGAATTAAGCGAGTGGGGGTGTGGATGATATAATGTACGAGTAACTGTGTATGTGTGTTGTGTGGTGTCACTGAAACAGAAAAATGCCAGCATTACTTTTTTTTCCTCATTTTCATAATGGCAACCAGGGCCCCAGGGCACACACACAGGACACACTGATGGTAGATCTGCCCATGAGTTACGTGGAAACTACTGCGCTTCAGATTCAGTTCTAACAATGAATACCTCTCATTGTCATTACTTTCCGTAAAGGGATTTATGGGGCATTTTATATGCGTGATGTGAATAATGTTTACAACAGATGATCTAGTATAGCTTAACAATTGTAATTATTTTTTAATAAGTTTACATGAGGACGTACTCTTTCCCTGTGATCTGTCTCTTTAAATGGAGATGAATGTGTAGTGGCGTGTTGTTAATTGAGATGGTGGAGACGTTAAATTCTGACCACCACTGTTAACTGGCAGTCGGATGGCCAGCTGAGCAAACCGAGGAGAATCCCAACGCCAAAACAAGACTAGCTGCATATTAGTTAAACTCAGTATTGATCTTGTTCTGCTGTTCATGATATATAAAAATTTACTATGCAAATTCTAGCAGCGTCTCTTACAGCTTATTTATCGATTGTAGAGATATGACAGGCAGGGATTCCCAATCTGAGGTTTGTTTTTGAGTTTCACACCTATTTTATGTTCCATGATGCCATTTTGTAGATGATGTTGCTATGATGATTGATACATCCTCACTTGCTGGCGGCGTGTTCTCAGAAGTCTGGACTCTGACATCATTAGGTCAGTGGTTTAAATGTCAGCACAAGCAGCCATGTTTTATCCAATTTTGACAGATAAACCTTTGAACTGCTTTCCAAAGACTTTCTTTTTGATTATTTATCTGGTTACGAATCCTTGCTCTTGTATTTTGGCTCTGAATTTTTGATCACATTTTGGTTTTGAGGAAAGATTGTTTTTTGATTTTTCTGACTTTTTCTTCATTCTCTTTGACTGTGATTCCTAGGTTTAGTTTTGGCTCTGGGTAAAATAATAGTTTCAACCTTCCATTAATCAAAATTTCATACATTTTGTCTCATGGTTCTTTCTCATTTAAAATACTATGTTAAGTCTTTGAGATAGTACAACTTAGACCTGAGGATCGTCTCCTCTTATTACCATACTATGTAGTCTGCTCTTGATCCTCTGCTAGTACGGTACTACCTCAGGTAAACTGCAACTGACCCAAAGTCTCTGACCAGCTAGCCGCTTTGTGCCAGAACTTTAAGTATCCATCACAGCAAGCAAAAGCTGGATTTCTTTACCATGAAAGACACTGGAATATAACTTCCATATTTCTGATTTTCTTTTTTGGTATTATTAATGGCTTTAAAATCACCTTTAAAGAACCCCTTCATTGTTACCAAAGTTCATTTTAGTTGCCTCAGACTCTGCCAGCAAGCAGCTCTAAACACCGTCTGTGTCCTTCTTGTGTGGCTGCTGACGTGACACATCCATCCATCCATTTTCCAACCCGCTGAATCCAAACACAGGGTCACGGGGGTCTGCTGGAGCCAATCCCAGCCAACACAGGGCACAAGGCAGGAACCAATCCCGGGCAGGGTGCCAACCCACCGCAGGACACACACAAACACACCCACACACCAAGCGCACACTAGGGCCAATTTAGAATCGCCAATCCACCTAACCTGCATGTCTTTGGACTGTGGGAGGAAACCAGAGCTCCCGGAGGAAACCCACGCAGACACGGGGAGAACATGCAAACTCCACGCAGGGAGGACCCGGGAAGCGAACCCAGGTCCCCAGGTCTCACAACTGCGAGGCAGCAGCGCTACCCACTGCGCCACCGTGCCGCCCGACGTGACACATGCAATGCCTAAATCAATAGGGGTAACACTGGTCAACAAGCATTTTGCTACTGGGATTCTTTCACCTGTACTTTAACAAATTTCACTTGCTGACTCCAAATCTGAAAACCGTTTTCGTCCAGCATGTCCCATCTTTTAGTTATGATGTTCCAGGTCTTGGGCAACTAGGGTGACTGGACACTAAAGGCGATGCATTTCAGCATTTAAGAAATAAGTTTGGTCTCAAGAAAAATGAAGCCAAAATTAAGGAAGGTGTTTTTGTTGACCCTGAAATCCATGAACTGATGCTTGACAATGAGTTCAAAAAGAAACTGAAGCCAACTGAATCAGCACCCTCATTCGTGTAGGTTGTCCAGAATTTTCTTGATAAGCACAGAGCAGAGAATTTTACTGAGCTTGTGGAGAACCTGCTGAAAGTATATTAGCTTACGGGAGCCAGAATGTCACTGAAGATACATTTTTTTACATTCTCATCTCGACTTTTTTCCACCAAATCTAAGCGATGTCAGAGATGAGCATGGGGAAAGATTTCATCAAGATATAAAGGTGATGGAAAACTGATATCGGGGGAAAATTCACTCCAAGCATGATGGGTGACTACTGTTGGTTCTTGCAAAGAGAGACGGATGTGCAGTACAAGTGCAAAAGCGAGTGCCTCCAACATTTTTGGGCACACTGACCTCACTTTTATATTGAGGTAAATTGACATAAATATGCTTTAATGTGTCTCTGGTATTGTCTTCTGGATTGTTTTCAGAATAAACACATCAAAACAATTTTGGTGGGACATAGTCCAAACTCCAGATATCGTGTTGATATATTATATTGATATTCAAAAGTGTCAAAACGTCAATGATGTGTATTTCAAAAACCTGATGTGCTAGCTTAATTACAATTTCATATATGAAATCAGTGTCAAAAACTTAAAGAGCTGAAAAAAAATATTTTTTCGTAGACCAGTGTAATAGATACTAATAAAGGCTCAAACGAGTTTAATATTTGTTATTTTCACGTGCATTACAGTGAAGCCGGGTGAACTGTCCCCATTCTACATCCTCTTTGTTTTATTATTTTGCACACACCGAAGAGAGAGTGCTGTTTGAGAGCTACTGTCACATTTTTAACTGCTTCTTCTTCATCATATGCACTTCATACTTTTCAGTTGCACCATAAGCAAAAAAGTAAAAATAATGATAAAAAAAAAACACGTGGTGCAAACATTTATGTAGCACCCAGAATATTTAGTATTATTGGCTAATTTGAAAATCTTACTTTCCAAGCAAATAACGTTTTTGAGGAGTGAAGACAAGACAAAGTAATCAGGGCAATTTTGAAAGAATTTACTTATGGCTTTCCAGATATCCCATGTTTTGATGGCTGATTTTCGGGTTAGGGTCATCGTGCAGTTTGTCTTTTGTATACTTTCGGTAGGTGGGGTTTACTTCTTGACTTGCTTCTTTGTGCACTACTGGAAAAATGTTATGCGCTGAAGCATAATTGAAAGTTGTGTGTGTCAGCACATATGCGCATCTTAGAGGGAATATTCAATGTAAGCATTCCTCTTTAATCGAATGTGGTATTGCAGGAGCCCGGGAATATTCCTAGTACAGTCGATTCCTCTTAATTGGGACACATTAGAACTAGGACATTTTGTCCCAATTAAATATTTTAATAAAATTATTGAACCCAAATATAAATTATAAGAAAATAATACAGTAATCCCTCCTCCATTGCGGGGGTTGCGTTCCAGAGCCACCCGCGAAATAAGAAAATCCGCGAAGTAGAAACCATATGTTTATATGGTTATTTTTATATTGTCATGCTTGGGTCACAGATTTGCGCAGAAACACAGGAGGTTGTAGAGAGACAGGAACGTTATTCAAACACTGCAAACAAACATTTGTCTCTTTTTCAAAAGTTTAAACTGTGCTCCATGACAAGACAGAGATGACAGTTCCGTCTCACAATTAAAAGAATGCAAACATTTCTTCCTCTTCAAAGGAAACAGAGAGGAAAGCAAACAAATCAATAGGGCTGTTTGGCTTTTAAGTATGCGAAGCACCGCCGGTACAAAGCTGTTGAAGGCGGCAGCTCACACCCCCTCCGTCAGGAGCAGAGAGAGAGAAACAAAGTCAAAAATCAATACGTGCCCTTTGAGCTTTTAAGTATGCAAAGCACCGTGCAGCATGTCGCTTCACTAAGCAGCTGCACAGAAGGTTGCAACGTGAAGATAATCTTTCAGCATTTTTAGACGAGCGTCCGTATCGTCTAGGTGTGTGAACAGCCCCCCTGCTCACACCCCCTACGTCAGGATCAGAGAAAGGCAGCGCAATAGAGAGATAGAGAGAAAGTAAGTTGGGTATCTTCTCAGCCATCTGCCAATAACTTCCCTTGTATGAAATCAACTGGGCAAACCAACTGAGGAAGCATGTACCAGAAATTAAAAGACCCATTGTCCTCAGAAATCCGCGAACCAGCAAAAAATCCGCGATATATATTTAAATATGCTTACATATAAAATCCGCGATAGAGTGAAGCCGCGAAAGGCGAAGCGCGATATAGCGAGGGATCACTGTAATACATTCTAAAGTAAAATAATTAGGTGTGTACATACAATTTAATGCTGCAAAAATGCATCAAGTGTAGTCTGTTTTTTGTTTTTGTAAGTTTGTACTTTGTCCTTTGCAGTTTGTCTTTTCTGTAAGGCCCATTCCTCACGCAGTTGATTTTCTTGTTGTAAGAGACGCACTATGGTACATTTTGGTACACCAGTCATCTCAGTGAGCCTACAATGGCTTGTATTAAATGGCTGGCTTTTAATTTTATCCAGCAAAGCAATTTTACTTGAAAGTGTAAAATAATTTCTTGGCATCTTGGCAAGGGTTATAATTTTATAAATAAAATTGACAAAAAAACAGTTTACTTATACGTTATACGTATACGCGAGGTGGTGTAGGGGTAACTGAATACGGTTCGGTAGTGGTGACGGTAGACTATTAAGCAGACATGTGCTACTCCACTCTAAGATTGTACTATCTAAACTTACCAGTGCTTCTTCGACGGGCGACGATAGATGACTGACTTGCCGCACACGTCCGCTACTGTCCCAATTAAGCGGAATGTTGTCCCAATTAAGCGTCTGAATTATGTATTAGTTTATTATTTTGGTTTTCATTCCTTGAGATTTGGCCCAAATAAGCAGCTGCCCCAATTAACCGGTGGCCCAATTAAGCGGAATCAACTGTACTATTGAGAGCAAGGCAGAATCCTACCTTGGGTGAAGCACTATTCCCCTGCACATCCCACTTATTAACACTAACACTTGGAGAAAACCCCACACAGACACAGGAAGAACATGTAAACTCTATACATGCGACTACTGCATACAGGGATTATAACAGAGATCCGCAGTGTCACCATTCCTCCAGAAGAAAAAGTACAATATAAAATTAAGGGAGGCTAAAAGGTGTAATAATACATGTAAAGTAAAATATGAGGAAAAAGTTAGAAAATGCAGTGCATAAAAAATTAAATATTACGTATTTACATAAAAAGATATTATAACAAACCATACAGATGTATTGATGTTTCTTTAAAAGACTTCATTAACTTTGTGTAATTAAAACTTATGATTTCCAACAAAATATTACATTAAGTCAAAGAATCAGATTGATTTCATCTCCAGTACGAACAGCATAAGCATTTTTATTTTTATTTTATTTTTTCTTTTTCGGAATGGGATCATTAAAACAGGAGAAAGGCAGATACCACTTCTTGCTAATAGAAAACATGATTGCATTTGTCAGATTTGCCAAAATGCATCTGGATGATCCAAGAGTGTTGGGATTTGCATTGCAATTTTTTTTCAGAAGAACGCCAGCTCCCTACTCCTCATAATATGAAGCAATCAAACCTCAACTATCGATGTAAATGACAGCCTTGCTCACTAAACCATTGTTTAATAGTGTGTCATATGTTCCTAGCATGCGACTGTCCATGTAACTAATTCACTGCTATACAGTAGGTGCATCTGTGTCTCTATCACTGCATATGATTTTCCACCATTGCTGTTTGCTGGGGGCTTTTTATTTCACATTTATTCATTTTTTCACCAGGTTGTTTTGAATCTATTTGATCTACATTTCCTTTGGAGCCATTGCTATTTTTTTCCCCTTTATCTTGACATGATCTTAAAGAGATCTGGGAAGTGTACAAGTTCCATGTGTTTCCTCCCGCAGTCCAAAGACATGCTGGTTAGGTGCATCGACGATCCTAAATTGTGTGTAGGTGTGTGTGTGTGTGTGTGTGTGTGTGTGTGTGTGTGCGTGCCCTGCGGTGGGCTGGTGCCCTGCCCTGGGTTTTCTTCCTGCCTTGTGACCTGTGCTGGCTGGGATTGGCTCCAGTAGACCCCCGTGACCCTGTAGTTAGGATATAGCGGGTTGGATAATGGATGGATGGATGGATAAGTTAAATATGGCAAACATGTCTGAACCACCACAGCTAACATTTGTAAATTTTCTCCTATATAGTTGGCTAATAGTTGGCTAATTGCAGCAATATACTTGGGATGGTTTAAAGTCACATTCTGCACCAAACAGAGACTTCTGGGATCTGGCGTCAGCAGCAAATTGAAGAGTGTTTTGTTTCCAAGCCATACAGTAACAATGGTTTGGCCAAAATACGCAATATGGTTAGTATGACAAAATTCCCTTTGCACTGGAGGTGCCATGTCAAAACACAGAGAACTGCTGTAACTTGAACAGTTGGGCCTCTATGTCTTTGTTTATTTATTCATTTTATATACTTTATAGAAAGGTAAGTTTTAAACTTTATCTGAACACTTATGTGAAACAACTTTTTTTTTTGTTTTTTTAAGAAAATGCACAATCTCTTTATATATAAAACCCAACGTCTGTCCATCTGTCTGTCTGTCCTCTTTTTCTTACTTAACAGATTTAGGTTGGGTATTTTTCTATAATTTGCTTGAACATTCCCGTTGATTTTGCGACTTCTCTCATTACGCTAAGAATCATAGTTCACTTACAGGAGCGATGTATTCGTGCTACTCCGAGGCCGAGGCTTTGGGCTGAGGGGAGGAGGACGCGTGATGTCAGGAGTAGGCAGCCGGGTGGGGCCCTCCTCACTCACGCACCAGCCTCCGTTCGAATCGCTGTACCTCTGGTCACGTGTTGGAGCAGACCTTGCATCTGCTTAGCTAGCGATACCCGATTTGTTTACTGATTTTGAAAGTTTGATCTGTTTCACTATTACGCGGGTGGAGCCGTGGGGGATGGCTCGTAGGAAATATAATATGGAACTGGTAATCTAAAGAAATGAACATGTATAATGATTTAGTGATACACTAGTTTATTGGAAAAAGATCGGAACCAGGAGATTTTTTTGCTCGAAATATGCGATCTGCACATTAGCATACTACTTAGCTGATCCCTAGCCTGCTTTGTTTTTCCAAAATTTAAGACGCTCACAAATTGCAACTGGAACCAGCCAGTAGAAGCCCTTTTGGTGGAACTCTAAAATGATCTCAGCATTGTATACGTGTACATAGAGTCACCAATAATCTAATAATCTCATTTCTTTGCAAACATTGCCATGAATGTGACTTAATAGTTTTGTCTTGTTCTAATGAGAAGCCTTGTACTGCAGCAGCTCAGCTCAGTAGCATAGTGGTTTAATTGTGGTTGGAAGGTTAGGGTTCGACTCTGGCATGAGATGACTGGTTTTCTCTTAACATGTGTGTATTTAAACTCAAAATAGTATAATAAAATAAGCATTTTATAAAAAGAAAATGGTAACTAGCATGAAACTATATTGTTTTTGGCCTTAAACTGAAACTATTTATTATAAATAAAATTGTCAAAAAAATGTAAAGTCTAATGAAGTTGAGTCTTAACGCTTCTGATACAAGGTAAAATGCGATTATTAATAACTGATTGTGTGTTGCAGAAATAATAATAATAACCCCCCACCCCCCATGGTCTACTACCTGGACATAGTAGGAAGGCTTGCAAGTCCGTACGATCCTTAGAGTGGTAATGGTAGGAGCTTTATGCTCCTGGTAGGTTGAGGGAAAGGAGCCAGACTAAAGTTAGACAACTACCCGCTTGAGCAGAGATAATAATTATTAAATGAAAAATGGTTATAACAAGAACTCATGGGACTCACACTGGCTCAGTCATCTCTCAGGATAAAAAAGGACTGCATTCATGAGTTAGGTAGAAGGCCATGTGGTGAAAGCAGCATTGGCCCAAGCATGGCTACTGCAGTGGCCACTCCATGGAGTGGTGGGCCAGACCATTAGATGTAAACTGCTATAGCTGTTTTTGGGGTGGCCAACAAAGCAGGTTAAGTTCCCATCAATGCATGAAATGGACAACAGATAATACGTTTATCGTGCATAAATATTATACAACTAGACAAAGAGCCCATTTCAACAACGTAAGATGAAACGGGCACGAGTTTGTGTCAGCAGTGTATGAAGAACAAATGATAAGTAACAAAGAAGTTGTTCTGTAATGATTGTAGTCCGCTTTACTCATTACTGTACAGGCTTGTACAGTTGATGAATTTTCCAGGCCTATAGTATAATATTGAATGATGAATGTTCCAGTACAATATGGAAGTATAAGCACCACAAACCTGATATAGGTGTATTGAATGAATGCGTAATTGAATCAGAATATATAATTAGGCCTCGAGCTGTAGTCGAAATCGCCTTTCAGGCCTCTAGAGCTTTAATCGAAGTCGCCTTTCTCTTTAAATTTTTGCGGCCGTAAATCCGCCGCCTGCCGCGATGTTGGGGTTGGGGTCTCGTAAGGTTTTTCGGGCAGCTGCGCAGAAGTTGACTGTGCATTCGGCTTCAGACGGACGTGAGTGAGTGAGTGAGGAGGCAGGCGAATTATGTATTAAGATTACAGAATTAGAAACAGACACAGCAAATTACACATAGCCTTTATGCCAAAATACCTGAACATTCAAGTCACAGAACCAAGAATCACAGAGAAGCGACAAACTATCCTCACACAAAGCCTCATCCCATAAACAAACCTTGAACAAATAAAAATTGAAATTGCTATTATAGAAACAACAAAACAGTCTGCGACACACAAGCAGGTAATACTTCCTACAATGCACACATTAAAAGGGTGGGCACTACAACAACTAATATCGTTACCAACAAACCCATCAAGATACTGTCCATCAAGCATTATATACTACTACATAAACTTAAAGAGGACATTAGGGGACTCTCATACAATACACAGGAACAGACCCCACTCAGCATCCCCTTATACCAAAACCACTAGATACAAATTGTCACTAACAACAAAACTTATTAATATACTTCCACAGTACATAGACAGACTGAAAACTCTAAAAGATGTTCATACACTAATTTATGCATCTGCAGTCACCACCATCACCTACATTGGAATGAAAATATGAAATAGTCAAAACGCAACCCAGCAAACCTACCTAGGAACACAGACTAGAAACACAGATTAAGGACATTAGACGTGACTAAGGCTGATTAACAACAAGATCAGTACATCAGGAAAACTACAACGAAACCTACATCAAATATTTTATTTAAGAGAATAAAAACACAAAATGCACAATGAACATATAAGTACAAATATAAATACACTTCAACAAAAATTCATAATTAAACCACAGAGGCTAAAATGGTACAAATTATACATATGACAAAAATAACATAACTAACAATGAAACTCTATTTCACATACTGAATAATAGATCAGTTCAACATTTGGAAATAATCGTATTCCACCCTCTGTGATATGATCAATGACACTCTTCACATTCATTCATGCTTTTGAATTAAATGCTGGACTTTTGACCAATGAATGAAGGGGAGAAGTAAGTCATCAATTCAAAAAATCAGTCCCATAAAGCTTTGTGTTTCCAGTTCATGTGCATACTGATAATTCAGGAAGTCAACTATATAGCAATATTTTAGCATAAAAAGATATGTTTTGCACATTTTGAACATAATTACTGGAAAACGAAGATATGGACTATGCAGCACAAGTAACAAGAGATTTTTGTTTTCTTTCTTTCCATGGACATTTTTCAAATCGTTTGGTGTTGTCCCATGTTGGTAATTATAGAGTCCTGTTCTACCAGAAATGTTATGATGTCCTTTCTCCATGAAAACATGAGATTAAAAATTTTCCTCTGCCACCACTAGAAACTAAATGGGGTAAGGAACATATAAAAAGCATAATTTTTGGGAGGAGTATTCCTTTAATATAATTCAGAGCTAAAGTTAACATGCACTAGCATAGCAAACATCCATCCATCCATCCATCCATTTTCCAACCCGCTGAATCCGAACACAGGGTCACGGGGGTCTGCTGGAGCCAATCCCAGCCAACACAGGGCACAAGGCAGGAACCAATCCCGGGCAGGGTGCCAACCCACCGCAGGCATAGCAAACAGTAACCTATTTATTTGTCACATTTTGGTTCTTCCTGTTTGCCACATTGACCAACATGTGTAGAGTAATTCAGTTGTGCTCCTGTTACTCATATTGTTGTTGAAGAAATAATGGTTTATTACCTGGATGAGGGAGATTTCAATACTAAATATAGAGAGGAACTGCGGTGGGTTGGCACCCTGCCCAGGACTGGTTCCTGCCTTGTGCCCTGTGTTGGCTGGGATTGGCTCCAGCAGACCCCTGTGACCCTGTGTTTGGATTCAGTGGGTTGGAAAATGGATGGATGGATATAGAGAGGAAATCTGAGGTCCACATTAGCTACTTGGATTTAACCTGTCTTAGATGGGTAAGCACACGTAGTAAGAAAATACTGTGATTTGAGTATGAATGTGTCGCTGGCCCGGCACACTTTATGACAGATGTATACTCAAATCAGATGATTTCAGGGTGCACTGGCTGTTCTGCCACTATATCAGACATGCAACACATTTTTTTGTGAAGAGCATCATTTTTTACAAGCGATGACAGAGTATAACTGTTGAAGAAAAAGAACTGCAGAGATAAATGTGACATAATATGCAACATGAAGTTATGAACATTTGACAGATTTTCACATCATTTGGCATTGTCCATTGTTGGTAACTATAGAGTCCCGTTCTACTAGAAATGTTATCATGTTATTTCTCCATGAAATCACAAAATTATTTTTTTTTTTTCTGCTACCACTAGAAACTCATTGGGTTCACTGGGGTAAATGCCACAACTCCACACACGACAGCTGCTGTGATAAAATGTATTACTTCCAATTTTTACTTTTGTTGTGACAAGCATGCCTCAGAAATGTGCTCTTAGATCGAAATCTTTGCTGCTTGAAAGTGGATGTATTTAAGGCTTCTGTTTCACGTTTGGACTCCAGCCTCATCACCACTAATTTGAAATTCAAGAACAGGCTCTATATTGTTTTTGTATTTATATATAAAAAAATGCAGCACTTTACAATACAATTACAGTCATATGATAAAGTGTGGGAACCCCTCTTAATTCTTTGGATTTTTGCTTCTCATTGGCTGAGCTTTCAAAGTAGTAACTTCCTTTTAATGTATGACATGCCTTATGGAAACAGTAGTATGTCAGCAGTGACATTAAGTTTATTGGATTAACAGAAAATATGCAATATGCATCATAACAAAATTAGACAGGTGCATAAATTTGGGCACCCCAACAGAGATATGACATCAATACTTAGTTGAGCCTCCTTTTGCAAATCTAACAGCCTCCAGATGCCTCCTATAGCCTTTGATGAGTGTCTGGATTCTGGATGGAGGTATTTTTGACCATTCTTCCATACAAAATCTCTCCAGTTCAGTTCAATTTGATGGCTACCAAGCATGGACAGCCTGCTTCAAATCATCCCATAGATTTTCGATGATATTCAAGTCAGGGGACTGTGACGGCCATTCGAGAACATTGTACTTCTCCCTCTGCATGAATGCCTTTGCAGATTCCGAACTGTGTTTTGGGTCATTGTCTTGTTGGAATATCCAACCCCTGCGTAACTTCACCTTTGTGACTGATGCTTGAACATTATCCTGAAGAATTTGTTGATATTGGGTTGAATTCATCCGACCCTCGACTTTAACAAGGGCCCCAGTCCCTGAACTAGCCACACAGCCCCACAGCATGATGGAACCTCCACCAAATTTGACAGTAGGTAGCAGGTGTTTTTCTTGGAATGCGGTTTTCTTCTCCCGCCATGCAAAGCGTTTTTTGTGATGACCAAATAACTCAATTTTTGTCTCATCAGTCCAAAGCACTTTGTTCCAAAATGAATCTGGCTTGTCTAAATGAGCATTTGCATACAAACAAGCGACTCTGTCTGTGGTGTGAGTGCAGAAAGGGCTTCTTTCTCATCACCCTGCCATACAGATGTTCTTTGTGCAAATTGTGCTGAATTATAGAACGATGTACAGATACACCACCTACAGCAAGATGTCCTTACAGGTCTTTGGAGGTGATCTGTGTGTTGTCTGTAACCATTCTCACAATCCTGCTCATATGCCGTTCCTGTGTTATTTTTGGCCTGCCAGACCTGCTGGGTTTAACAGCAACTGTGCCTGTGGCCTTCCATTTCCTGATTCCATTCCTTACAGTTGAAACTGACAGTTTAAATCTCTGAGATAGCTTTTTGTAGCCTTCCCCTAAGCCATGAGACTGAACAATCTTTGTTTTCAGGTCTTTTGAGAGTTGCTTTGAGGATCCCATGCTGTCACTCTTCAGAGGAGAGTCAAAGGGAAGCACAACTTGCAATTGACCACCTTAAATGCCCTTTCTCATGATTGGACACACCTGTCTATGAAGTTCAAGGCTTAACAAGCTAATCCAACCAATTTGGTGTTGTAAGTAATCAGCATTGAGCAGTGACAGGCATTCAAATCTGCAAAATTACAAGGGGACCCAATTTTTTCCACAGCCAGTTTTTCACATTTGATTTAATTTCATACAACTAAATATTGCTTCACTAAAAATCTTTGTTCGGAAAACATCACAGTACTCAGATGTTCCTAGGAAATGAAAAACATACCACTATTATTTTTTTTGTTGAAAGTAAATTATTATGCAGGGTGAGAGGGGTTCCCAAACTTTTTCATACGACTGTGTGTATGGCATATTAGTATATATACCATGATTGTGAAGAAAAACAACATATATAAACAACACACACGCATGTATATATATTATCTAATGCATAAACAGCTTGGTTATTAACACACACTAAAATGTGATTTAACTTAATCAAAAGTATAATAACTATAATTTCCATTAAAAAATGAAAAAAAAACCTTGGATAACGGGCGGCACGGTGGCGCAGTGGGTATGGGTTCTCTTCCCAGGTCTCCCTGCGTGGACTTTGCATGTTCTCCCCGTGTCTGCGTGGGTTTCCTCCCATAGTCCAAAGACATACAGGTTAGGTGGATTAGCGATCCTAAATTGTCCCTAGTGTGTGCTTGGTGTGTGTGTGCACACCCTGCGGTGGGCTAGCGCCCTGTCCGGGATTGGTTCCTGCCTTGAACCCTGTGCTGGCTGGGATTGGCTCCAGCAGACCCCCGTGACCCTGTGTTAGGACATAGCGGGTTGGAAAATGACTGACTGACTGACCTTGGATAACTATGGAAATAATGCTATAAACAAATGTAGGCTTAAGGTGGCTTTATTTTATAATTCATAAATGATTCATTCTAGGACAATGTTCAGTTTAAATAAATAAATAACCCCATTAAATACATATTTCGAAACAATTTTCAGTCTATTCATTGCTATTTAAAAGCCTAATCTATGCGCATTTTTAATCTAATGAATGACATCTCCTCTCCAGGAAACAACTGTGGAGCTGACTCGTGCGCATCCCGCAGTTAAGCACAACCTGAGCAGTGTCGATCGTGCACAAAGGCTGAATCGTGATTTAACGTTTCTGTTTTTTCATACTTCATTCTTTGAACAATTGTTAGTGCTTTAGATATTCATGTTTTGCAACACAGCAGATATTACACCAATCCCTGTTGTAGGTATCTGGTGGTCTTTAGCCATTGTTTCTGTTACATAAAACTGTTCAGTAAACTAGCTGAAGTAACTTAATATGCATAGGCAAGTGATTACTAACACCATTTTTATTAATCACTGATTTATTTCTGCTTTTTAAACAATATTGATATGCTTGAAGGAAACAACGATAAATGTGATTAATATGCAGTTAATTTCCGTGAAAAACGTTAATCGCCCGATCAATTGCAATTACATTTTTTTTTTATTAATAAAGGAGGTTTTATTAAATGTAAAGGTACAACAAAATGTTAAAGCACTAAAATAAATACAAAAATTACTTACCTACAAGGCAATCCAAGGTTTACAAGTCCCAAAATGCTACCCAGAAATCAGACTCCCAACAAACAAAAGAGTCAAAACCCCAGTAATTAGCAATAGCAAAACTGAAGTATACTCACCAACTCCCAAGCGCATACAAAGTAGTCTGCAATTACATTTTTTAATCGAACAGCAGCCCTACTATTTAATTATTTTACAAAACATGAGCATATAATATTTATGTAAAATGTATTTTACATTTAATTTAAATCGCTCAATTAATTGCAATTATATTTTTTTAATTGAACAGCAGCCCTACTATTTAATTATTTTACAAAAAATGAGCATATTACATCTTTATGTTAGAAGCATTTTATAGGATGTTATCATGAAGTACTAACATCTTCAGTGATGATATCTATTGTTATACTGTATATTATTCTTAACCATACTATTAAAATGAAAACTTATAATGCACCTTTGCAACTGTTCCATCAGTGTGAGCCAGCCTTTTGCACGAGAGGTAACTCCTTGTATGTCCAGTGTGTTTCACAGAAATTTCAACATTCATTCATTTTTTGCATCCATTTATTTCCGGTACAGGCTTTCATGTATTTTTCAGTCATTTAACTCCGGCTATGCTTCAGGTACTCTATAACTTATTTAGTCAATATTATATTTAAACAGTTTTGCCTAAAATTGTTTTTTAAACAAACGTAAATAAAACATTATACCATTTTTACATGCCATACATACAGATATTTGTAGTGTTATGCTTTCCATTTTAAAAAATGCATCTTAAACATCCAAAACACATTCTAACATGCTAAACTGTAAAACACAATGTCCAGTAATGATTTCATGCTTGCAGTTGTTAAAGTTAAATTACTTTAAGCTGAATGACTCTGATGGATTTGTTCTCTGACAACACAAGCATACTTTGAATGAGAACACAATAAAGTTTATTTCATGGTTCCCACATCACAAAAAGCAATGGCTGATGGTTAAAAGATAACGTAAAAGGAGTCCTGCGACTAAATGGGAATTAAAAATGAGTGGCAAGCAAACTCCTAAAAATAAAGAGGATAAAAAATGGTTGGGCTGGTTTTATTGAAATCCTGGCTTAATGTTTAAGATTGGTAATAAACTCTCTGAGCCCCCTTATGTCAAATATCACAAGACACGACAGCCCATTTTTCTCTTGCCTTGTCTAAAGTGAAATCGTTTTCACTAAACACCACTTTAATATTTCTTGGTTGCTCTCACTTATTTAAGGCTTGCGATGGCCACAGGCATTCTAAGAACTTGCAGGATTTATTTTCTATCACTCACTGTTCTCATAACGGTGGAAGATGTGCAGCTGAAATGCAGTAGAGAGTAATACTTACAGAATAAAGCTGGAATGGACAGACTGAATATTCGTCACATCAGGGAACACAGTTATTGCAGTGTTACTAATGCTCCTGTTAAAAATGAATGCAAAAAGTATTAAACACAAAATTATTCATATTTTGTTACAGATGTGAGTAAACCTTTTGTATGTAAAACTGTAAAGCTCCATGTTCTTAAATTCTATCTAAAAATAATGTATTTTAGAGAAGAGGACTGGGATGCACTTCTGTAAATTATTCATAACTAATATAAACTTCTTCATCTTACTTGATACAGTTCTGGGTTGCAGGGGGTCTAGTTCCATCAAGATTGGGTGAAAGGCAACGACCCCCCCTGGTAAAGAACAAGTCCATTATCGAACCAACTTTTTCACACATTCATGCTCCTACTCATGCCTGTACCATCTTGGAATCACCAGGTTCTTAGATAGATAGATAGATAGATAGATAGATAGATAGATAGATAGATAGATAGATAGATAGATAGATAGATAGATAGATAGATAGATAGATAGATAGATAGATAGATAGATAGATAGATACTTTATTAATCCCAAGGGGAAATTCACATTCTCCAGCAGCAGCATACTGATACAAAAAAACAATATTAAATTAAAGATTGATAATAATGCAGGTAAAAACAGACAATAACTTTGTGTAATGTTAACGTTTACCCCCCCCGGGTGGAATTGAAGAGTGAGCAGAGAGCTGAGGAGACTTTGTGCCAGCAAAGCAGCGGGTCCAGATGGAGTATCGCCACGACTGCTGAAGGTCTGTGCATTGGAGCTGGGGGGCCCTCTACAGCGTATCTTCAACCTGAGCCTGGAACAGGGCAGAGTCCCGAGGCTTTGGAAAACATCTTGCATCACCCCAGTCCCAAAGGTATCACGTCCTAGTGAGCTGAATGACTTCCGGCCTGTTGCTCTGACATCACATGTGATGAAGACCATGGAGAGGCTGCTGCTTCACCACCTGAGGCCTCAGGTTCAACATGCCCTCGACCCTCTGCAGTTTGCATATCAGGAGAAGGTGGGAGCGGAGGATGCCATCATCTATATGCTACATCGATCCCTCTCCCACTTGGACAGAAGCAGTGGTGCTGTAAGAATTATGTTTCTAGACTTCTCTAGCGCCTTTAACACAATCCAACCTCTGCTCCTTAGGGACAAGCTGACAGAGATGGGAGTTGATTCATACCTGGTGGCATGGATCGCGGACTATCTTAAAGACAGACCTCAGTATGTGCGTCTTGGGAACTGCACGTCTGACATTGTGGTCAGCAACACTGGAGCGCCACAGGGGACTGTACTTTCTCTGGTCCTGTTCAGCCTATATACATCGGACTTCCAATACAACTCGGAGTCCTGCCATGTGCAAAAGTTCGCTGACGACACTGCTATCGTGGGCTGCATCAGGTTGGATGGAGGAGGAGTATAGGGACATAATCAATGACTTTGTTAAATGGTGCGACTCAAACCACCTACAACTGAACACCAGCAAAACCAAGGAGCTGGTGGTGGATTTTAGGAGGCCCAGACCCCTCATGGACCCCGTGATCATCAGAGGTGACTGTGTGCAGATGGTGCAGACCTATAAATACCTGGGAGTGCAGCTGGATGATAAATTAGACTGGACTGCCAATACCGATGCTCTGTGTAAGAAAGGACAGAGCCGGTTATACTTCCTTAGAAGGCTGGCGTCCTTCAACATCTGCAATAAGATGCTGCAGATGTTCTATCAGACAGTTGTGGCAAGCGCCTTCTTCTACGCAGTGGTGTGCTGGGGAGGCAGCATTAAGAGGAAAGACGCCTCACGCCTGGACAAACTGGTGAGGAAGGCAGGCTCTATTGTTGGCATGGAGCTGGACAGTTTAACATCTGTGGCAGAGCGAAGGGCGCTCAGCAGGCTCCTATCAATTAAGGAGAATCCACTGCATCCACTAAACAGTGTCATCTCCAGACAGAGGAGCAGCTTCAGTGACAGACTGAGGAGATCGTTCCTCCCCCAAACTATGCAACTCTTCAGTTCCACCCGGGGGCGTAAACGTTAACATTATTTAAAGTTATTGTCTGTTTTTACCTGCATTATTATCAATCTTTAATTTAATATTGTTTTTTGTATCAGTATGCTGCTGGAGAATGTGAATTTCCCCTTGGGATTAATAAAGTATCTATCTATCTATCTATCTATCTATCTATCTATCTATCTATCTATCTATCTATCTATCTATCTATCTATCTATCTATCTATCTATCTATCTATCTATCTATCTATCTATCTATCTATCTATCTATCTATCTATCTATCTATCTATCTATCTATCTATCTATCTATCTATCTATCTATCTATCTATCTATCTATCTATCTATCAACCTTGATGCCTGTCTTATGTATAAATATGTGGAAGGAAAACCACAGAACTGAGATGGACAAAGACATGGAGGGAATGCACAAATTCCACATGCTGTAGATAAAAACACAGGGTCAGGGAGATCAACACTGTGAAACCCATTATTCAAACCTCAAAGATCCAATTTGATTTGTTGTAAAATGTGTCACACATGGGCACCTGAGGATCACCTTCCAGGCTCAGACAAGGTATACAATAACCCATCAAGACACGAGGAGGCGCCAACGCTAACAACACCATCTCTTCTGTCCTTCGTAGCTCTAAGAAGCCACCCAAGGAGGGCTACACCCTCACTCAACTAAACCACACCTCCTCCAGTCAGGGCAACATAAATTTGTGGGCTCCCAGAAGATGGCATCTCAGTGTGAGGAACCCAGACCTGATTGAGATAGTTTAGAGAAGTTGCCGAGGCTAACAGAGGCAGATATTGCACCTGATTTCTGTTTTGCCACCATGCATTCATTTTTATTTTTTGTTTTAAATACTGGCAACAAATGGTGTGACCCAGCTGGCACCCAAACCTTTCTTTGGTTCTCCTCTTCCTTATTTGCACCTCACAGATGCTATTAGGTAATATGTAATGTCTGAAATATTACATCATCTATACAATTCAGCAGTGTTGAAGAATAGATGCACTTGTACTTCTAAAAGGCACTTATATAATAATCTTTGCCATTATTAAGTTCAGTTTATATTTCACCCTCCTTTTCTAAGCTTTACCCAAATGTCTTACCTTGACAGAAAAAAATTTCTAGCTTACATTTTGTAAAATTTAGAGAGGAACAGCTTGCTATATTCTATCCAACATCGTTCTAAGTGTATCAAAAGGTACAGAACCTTTACAAATTAAGCAAATAAAGAACACAGAGAAACTTAAAGTAAGGTGTCAGTTCAAACATCGAATAAAGCGATTTAAAAAATAAATCTAATAGTTTTGGCTTTATTCAGATTTTAGATAAACCACCAACATATTTTATACATTTCTGTTCTCTAAGTGTTTCCCTTTTTTCAGTTACAGCATTGGCCAAAGTTGGGATTTTTTGTTTACGAAGCAAGAATCGTCCCTGGATGAGTTGCCAGTTCACTCATAATAGTCTAAATAAAAATATTTCTATGTACTAAAATATTCAACTATAAGACATTGTGGAAAACCACATGGACTCCAGGAGAACATGCAACATCCACACAGACAGTTGGCTAGCTGGGGAAGAAACTCAAATTTCTGGAGGTATGAAGCCGTGTAAAGTATTAATCACTACACCATGGTGCCAAAAACTAACTTTTTTTGCCTTTGTCCCACAAAACAGCATTAAAAAGAGATATGTAGTATGATAGGTGTATGAACTACAGGTAATAGTACAGGGAAGTCTAACTTACATATTGTTCTTGTAGCCACTGAAGTCGGCCAATGACATCAGAAGCAATTTCAGGATCTGTGTCAGGGTTTAAATACTGCCCTTGAAACACCTTAGGTAAGACCAGACAAGAGTCGATGAGAACCAGAGTGGTGATTTACTAGTGGGCCATGGTCATCAGAGAGTGAGGGAGTGTGAAAGACGGCAGACAAGGATGATATTCAGTACTAGGAGATGAGCAAGTTGGCAAGACACTTTACCTGATAGAAAATTGTTGAATCCTGACAAGGAAGACCAGTGGCTACCAAGATTTGTCTCATCTTACATTTCCTTTGATATCTTATACCGTGTTCTACTTGTTTTACCCTGTGAATTTACAAAGTAAATACACTATTCTGAAATACGAGTGTACCACTGGCATTTTTGAAGGAGTGGAGAGGCACTAGAAAAGCGATGTCACTTTTACAGTGATTTGCTCCCAAAAGACATTTATGTTTGTTTAGCAGGTCATGATCACTATTACCAGGATGATAGAATGTTACAAATAAACCTACCCTGCCAAGTCTTTAGAGAAACAAACCGCAGACACTGAGAGAACATGCCAACTCCAATGCCAGGATAAAAATCAATAGACTGAACTAACACAAGAAGTCACAGTTAATAACAATAATAATAATACATTTTATTTATATAGCGCTTTTCCCATGCTCAAGGCACTTCATAGAGTTTAAGAAAGAACGGCAGGGTATACAGTATATAGCATTGTACTAAACCAAATTAATAAATAAAGAAGAGTAGATAGTAAATTCAGAGAAAAAGCATAATAGACAACATAATTGATGGTCTCGCACACACACACACATACATGTTACATGAGATCTTTACATGGAGGTAAACTGAGAGAAGGGTAATAAAGTCAAATAGAGCTAAAAGCCTTCCTGAACAGATGAGTTTTGAGTTGTTTTTTAAAAGAATTCATGGAGTCAGCTGACCTGATTAATTTCGGTAGGTCATTCCAGAGTCTGGGCGCTATACAGCTGAAGGCCCTGTCACCCATGGAGTGTAGATTAGTGAGGGGCACAACAAGGTTGCCAGAATCAGAGGACCTTAGTTGGCGGACAGGCACATAGTGATGGAGCAGGCCACTGATGTAGTTTGGCGCGAGGTTATTTAAGGCTTTGTAGGTTATCAGTAGGATTTTATATTCAATTCTGTAGGACAAAGGGAGCCAGTGAAGGCGGAGCAGGATGGGTGTGATGTGCTCGCTGCTGCTGGTTCGAGTAAGGACTCTTGCAGCTGAGTTTTGAATAAGCTGGAGCTGTGATATAAGATTAGAAGGGGCACCTGCCAGTAGGGAATTACAATAATCGATGCGGGATGTGATAAAAGCATGGACAAGTTTCTCAGCACTAGAAAAGGAGAGGAAGGAGCGAACACGTGTTATGTTACGGAGGTGAAAGTAAGAAAATTTCTAAATGTGATTTATGTGGGCGGAATAAGAAAGGGGGGAATCAAAAATTACACCAAGATCCTTTGTAGTAGAGGCAGGTCTGATGAGATCACCACCAAGATGGACTGGGAAGGAGCTCATTTTATTAAGTTGCACTTTAGTCCCAATTTGCAGGACTTCAGTTTTGTTGCAATTTAATTTTAAAGAGTTCTGCTCCATCCAGGTTTTAATTTCACTGAGGCAAGTTGTAAGCTGAGAAAGTGCTGATGAAGTTCCACTTTTAACATTGAAATAGAGTTGAGTATCATCTGCATAAAAATGATAACCCCGTCCAAAGCTACGAATAATATGGCAAAGGGGAAGCATTTAAATACAGAAAAGCAGAGGGCTGAGGACAGAGCCCTGAGGAACTCCTTGTATGACTGGCGTTGTGCTGGATCTGCTGTTGTCAAGACTAACAAGCTCTTACCTATCAGTCAGATAGGACTTGAACCACTGGAGGGCAGAGTCAGAGATACCCAGCATGTTCTCCATTCTGGACAGTAGGATGTCATGTCTAACAGTGTCATATGCTGCACTGAGGTCTAACAGAATTAATATGCTGGTTTGTCCAGAGTCTGCTGCCATAAGCAAATCATTGGTTACCCATAGCAGAGCAGTTTCACAGCTGTGCTGCGCCCTGAAACCAGACTGAAAGGGTTCCATCAAATTATTAGAGGTTAGGTAATTGGTGAGTTGGGAAGCTACAACACGCTCTAGAACTTTTGACAGGAAAGGTAAGTGGGAAATAGGCCGGAAATTCTTAAGATTGTCAGCATCAAGACCAGATTTTTTTAACATTGGGGTTACAGAAGCAATTTTAAAAGTGAGCGGCACAGAGCCAGTGTCAAGGGATGAGTTTATTATTGTTGTAACAGTCAGGATTATGGCATGAAGGCAGGATTTAAGTAGTGTGCTGGGGATGGGGTCCAGTACACAAGTAGTCGGCCTCATCTTACAAAGCAGGTTATTAACAAACGCAGAAGTGACTGGTGAGAACTTAGAGAAGAAGCTGGATGGAGTGGGAAAACAGGGAGAGATATAAACAGATGATGTATTTATGTTAGTTGAATTATTTAGATCTTTAATTTTGTTACAGAAAAAGTGCAGGAATTTCTCACAGACTTCAGTAGAAGAGGTAGTTAGGCCAGATGTGGGTTGGAGTAGTTTATTATCTACTGAGAACAAAACCCTTGGGTTATCGTGGCCACTTTCTATTATTCTGCCATAATGGGTGTTCTTGGCAGCAGTTAGTGCTTCTCTGTAAGCTCTTTGGTGGTCAGAGAAAGCCTGGATGTGCACGGTGAGGCCAGTCTTAGGTGACATTCTCTCAAGGCGTCGGCCAGCTGCTTTCATAGATCACAATTCTGAGTTATACCAAGGAGCTGAATGTTTAAAGGAAACCTCCTTATGTTTTAAAGGAGCTGTTTTATCTAATGCTGAATGAAGGGCTGTGTTGTAGTGGTCAACAAGACTATCTAGTGTTGGTGGAATAGGTGAAGACAGTAAAAGATCAGAAATGGATCCAGAAAGGATAGAGGATAGAGGATTTTTAAGGTTTCTGTAAGAAATTTGTCATTTTCAGGTAAGAGGATAGAGAGGTAATAAGACAGTGAAAAGTACTGCTTTATGGTCAGAGAGTCCCAAATCAGTGCTGTAAGTGTTAGCAACATATAGTCCGGAAGTACAGATCAGATCCAATATATGACCACCAGAGTGGGTGGGAAAATCAACATGTTGTGTCAAGTCAAAACAGACCAGTAAGGATAGGAATTCATTTCTCAGTTTAGATGTGGGGATGTCAATATGGATGTTGAAATCACCAAGAAGAATGACTCTCTGGGAAAAGGAACTTAATTTGGTTAATAGTTCAGTCAGATCAGATAAGAAGGATGCATTGTATTTTGGAGGACGATAAGGAACAATGAGTAAGACAGGACCTGATTCCGTTATTAGTTTAAGAGCCAGACACTCTAATGGTGACATTATTGAGATTATCTATTTCCTTCCATTCTTTTTCTAGAACTGTTTAATCCAGTTGAAGACTTGTGGGAGCTAGCATATTTCAGCATTGGACATTAGGACAGTAACCCGTGTTGAACAAGCAACTAGTTCATACTGTGCTGTACCAAAGATAAAAGCTAAGCACAAACCAACACTCCCCTCCACTCACCCCAAGAAAACAAGCAGAAAAACTCACAATGACTCTTACAGGTATGTTAAGTTGGGAAGGTCCATAAATGCTTCATTCTCAATTACCGTGAGGTGCTTTGTATTCTGAATGATGCTAAATGAAATAAAAAAGATGCATTAGAATTGTCACACTCTTGTATGAAAACAGCAACTCAAAACAGTCCTTCAAATTGTGTTACTTTATCATCTCATCACTATATTAGCACTACATCTATAGTTTCTTTTCACTTGGGTTATCCATATGGAACACACCAAACGACCAGACCATACTGATTGTAGCATTAAGGAACTAGTGAATATGGGTTTAGTCACCTCTTTAAAAAGTTTCTCCCTGTTTGGATAAACATCACTAACAGTCGCTCACAGATGACACAGGATACACTGCACAACAATTTTTTTGCTTCCTGAAATGTTTTTGCTGATTGTGACAGGTACCTGCTGGGTATGCACAAATATAGTTTTGGTTTTACTGCATCACATAGGATCTCTTAGAAATAGACATTTATATGTTTACTGACAATAACGTATTTAGTCATGTTTATGTTTCGCATAAGCTATTAAATTCAACAGAATTAAAAGTGTTTTGCTCCCGATTTTCTTTTGTATTCAATGTCTGGTGCATCACGTTGCATTGTCCAATAGTAGTCAGCAAGCACTGACGGATTCCAGTTGCCTTGGTATCGTTTCTCCATCGTAGCAATGTCCTGGTGAAACCTTTCACTGTGTTCGTCACTGACAGCACCGAGATTTGCGGGGAAGAAGTCCAAGTATGAGCGGAGGAAATGAATTTTGAGTGAAATGTTGCACTTCATTGTCCTTTATGCTTTGAGAAGTTTGTCTACCAGCTGAATGTAGTTTGGGGCTCTGTAATTGCCCAGAAAATTGTTAACAATGTCTTTGAAGGCTTTCTAGGCAATTTTTTCCGGCCCAACTAACAAATCTTCAAACCGCCTGTCACTCATAACATGTCTGATCTGGGGGCCAGCAAAAATGCCCTCTTTGATCTTGGCATCAGTTATTCTTGGGAACATCTATCTTAAATAACAAAAACCTTCACCTTCCTTCTTCAGTGCTTTCACAAAATTCTTCATGAGTCCCAGTTTTATGTGAAGAGGAGGCAAAAATATCTTTTTACGGAGTGGCCAGTTCTGTCGAGAATAGTGTGACTCTTTGGCACGGTTGTCCCATTCACAGATGAAACAACAGTATTTTGTATAGCCGAGCTGCAGTCCTAGTAACAGAGCAACAACTTTAAGATCTCCACAGTTATTCCAGTTGCACCTGCTATACTGGACGTGTTTCAGCAACGGTTCCATATTCTCATACGTTTCTTTCATGAGTGCTGCATAGCCAACAGGTACTGAAGGATAAACATTGCCATTGTGTAGCAGAACAGCTTTCAGGCTTAACACTGACGAATCAATGAAGAGACGCCACTCTTCCGGGTTGCCCAGGCTGCACAAACCGTTGTTGATAAGTCACTTACGGGAGCGAAAATGTTTGGATACAAATATAAGAAAAAAGCATGACAAAACTGAAGATTTCTCTGAAATGGTATGTGATGGGTGAATTATGATGTGATATTTGTGATCATCACCCAAAAATGTATAAGAAACACCCAACAGTGTTCAAGAAGCAAAAACTTTGTTGTGCAGTGTTATCGATCACAGACATCCTTTCACTTTTCACATATAATCAAGTCTTGCTCCCTTTGTTTTGTCCTAATTTTTTCAGGAAAATAATTTTAATTGCAGTTACTGAACAATGTACAAATGCTCTTACTGTTTTATTTCATACCATAATTTTATAAACTCCAAGATGCATCTGATGATAAGACTTTGGATATTAGTGCACTGAACATTTCTGGATACAGGAAGACACCTCCTTTTGGACATAACTGTGTCTGTAGTATCAAAGTGTCGTTCTTTCATATAGAGAGTGTTACCCTGTTTATGCTGATGGTGCATGTTGGGATGGATAAAAAAGAATTAATTAAATTAAGAGGTTAATTAAATTGGCAGGATCTAATCAATAACATTTTAGAATAAGCTTCCATTTCTGGGAAAAGGATAGTCTTCCTGTTAAAGATTAGCTTTGGTTGTTGGCTCTCCTCTCTTTCTCTTGGGTGGGAGTCAAATTTTGCTTTGTTAAGTTTGACTTGATTGTATGGAATGATTGATTGTATGGAATGTTATCTGCTTTTAATTAAAATCAATAAAAAAATTAAATTGCATCAAAATGTTGGATGTATCTTATCATTAATGTGTATATGGAGAACTCTATTAATAGTGTTAGCAGGACACTTATTCTTTCCTGATGCTAGAGCTTTCAGGTGACAATGGGCAAGCAAATGGAGAAGTAGGACAAAGAGCCAAAGATTCTGAAACATAAATGCAGGTGAAAGGAAGTCGTGCACCCTGAATGCTTCCACCAGAGGCCCATGAGTTCATGAAAAAGGTTTGTGATGTATTTTGTGATATGTAGACTTCAAACAGCAGCACTCATAGAATGGTGCCAGGATTATATTTGCTAACACAGTGTGAAATGCTGCTGCTTATCCCATTAGGTTAGAATTCTGACAGTGCATCTGTTAATTTGCGAAATAGCAGTGGGTCTTAAGGATGAGTTTTTTCTAATTGCACTGGTTTGTTTCATTGTTAGTTGCAAGCCATTAACAGTCACGTTCAGTACCAACATTATGGTGAAATTGCCTCCAAAAACACACAATTCAGTGGTGTTTGTGTTGTGTCATTTTTTTATTTATAAGGCATATATAGTAGTCCAAAACAAATGGCTCTGAAGTTTTTACATTTGCATTTCCCCTTAAATGAAAGTCTGCAATGTGCACTTTAAAAACGTCTGAACTGTTTGATTTTTTAAAATTTTGTACTGTGGAACTTTGTCCCATTGTATGTTATTCTAGAGGTTTTAACAGTAATACTTCTCCAACCTTGCCTTTAGTGGTTATGTGGCCCCCCCTCCCTGTTAACAATTGTCCATTGGCCTCCTTAAGATGAACAGCATCTCCCCACCACATGAAGATGTAAAGGAGGTAGTTAAATCATAAGCTTGTGATAATTTCAGTATTACTTATTTTTGCCAGAAGCATCCATGACTCTTCATATACTGTATACAGTATATATTTTGCCTTTAGGTATTGATCTTCACAATCTAGTATTCCAAATCATATTTCATATTGTGTGGCCCCTTGGTTTTGGTCTTATTTCCATGCCTAAGCTATTTATTTTCATTACCGTAATTAGGCTGAATTCCAACATGAATGACATGGAATATAATGCATATAAAATGTTTTCAGGTTTTTAGGCACTGCTGGGGTATCAGATTGACTGTGGGATAAACATATTACCAGAAAAAAAAGAATGTGCAAAATATTGGGGACAAGAAGAAACATTCTAAACAATATTCTAATTTTATGTTACATTTTTTCTATAGATACTTAAAAATTATGTGTGAATTGTTTTTCTTATGCTTGTTGTTCTATGTATACTAGTATAGATATTAAATGAGTTAATTTATTAACCCTTTCGGCCCTGACATCCTATTATGAGTACATATATATGCAGCCATTTTTTGTAAAGCACTGGTACATTGGCATGCTACTATTAGCACAGACTGGCATACAGTCCGCGAAACACGGAAGTGAAAATGGATGCTTCCGGACTGTGTGCACCACTTTCAATTTTATTTCCTCAAGAAGATTGAAGTATTTCGCAGCTATTGTATAATACTAGTGATCATTTTTTTGTTTTTTTCATTTTTGAGCTTCCTAGACACCCCAAAGGTAGAATATCTCACAAAATAATATTCCCCATAAAAACAGAAAATCCAGGGCCAAAAGGGTTGATCTTTTATTGTAATCTTAATGTGTAAACCATTTGGTAATTGGAAGTGCTACTATATAAAAGATTATAGGTTTAAGTTTTCCTTATAAATAAATAAATATTTGATTAGTAAAAGTGGTTATAAATGAGGTGGACCCTACCAAAGCTTGTGGCTAATGTGCACTTCCTGTTGTGTCAGAAGCAATTACATTTTTTAATTTTGATTTGATTTGATATACTTTATTAACCCCACAGGGCAACTTGTCTGTTTAGATGACCTTTGGGGGTCAAAGTGCAGGGTCAGCCATTGTACAGAATCCCTGGAGCATTTTGCAGATTAAGGGCCTTGCTCAAGGGCCCAACGGAATAGGATCCCTTCTGGCAGTAATGAAACTTGAACTGGCAACCCACCAGATACCAGCACAGGGCCTTAGCCACACAGTCACCATTCTGCCTAACTTCTGCTTATAACTGGAGTTGTTCAGGGTGAATTCATTGTAATCAAAATGAAGAACCGTTTAAAAACAGTCAGAAGTAATCAAACTTTAAAGTATTTTTATATTCCTTTGAATTAAATATTCTAATTATGTTATGATGCAAGTTTTGAAAATGTACTTACATTTCACTTATACCTTCCATGGACAAAAAGCTGTGTCTTTCTATTCTTTCAATATGGTCACTTTGGAGTATTTCACTATGAGAAACATAAAAAGAAATTCTAAGATCAAGATTATTTTACATTAGAAGATTTTTCTTCCCAAGGAAGTCTGTAAAATGTAGTGGGAGGTTTACTGATTTGCAAAGAAATTTCTCCCAGCTGGGACGTACCTTGCAGCAGCACTGATAGCTGGTAGTCCTGCTCTCGTATCCAACCGTGTATCACTATTTTATAAAGTACCACATGCTTCTCTTGCTCTGTGCCTACTTCCAGTGTCTCATCTTGTTGGGAACATGAAGTGAGATGCATTCTAGAGTGAAAAATACCCTCTATGGGTGAATACATCTGTCTATCTTATTAAACTGAGTTGGATTTTACATTGCTTGGACAGCATACCAAAATATTTCTTAAAAGTGGTAATCCATTGTTGATTTGGGACAACCTCAGTGTAACAGGACTGTGTTGTATTGAGGCTGTACAAGTCTATCCATGTATGTCTGTAAAGAAAACGTATTGGTCAATTCCATTATTCTGTCATATGAGAGAGAGATAAACCTTGTTAGCTCTGCGTGATGTGTGGGGTCTTCCTGTCCGTAAAATCCATACCCTAATTTTATAAACATTAAGATTCCTGTTGAAGCTGTGCTTATGCTTTCCTGTGCCATGGATTACAAACCATTTTGATGATGATGATTTCACTTCAGAAATGTATCTGTTCATTCTTTGCACTTTAATGCTGTCAGTAAAGGTTACAGTATAGAAAGCAGTTCAAAATTATGGTAAAAGCACCGCATGTGCACACAGAATCTTTTGGAGGTATTTACAGTGTATGAATTTATTCAGCAGCCAAGGGATTGATAATTAGAGTTGTCACAGTTTTTATGGCCCTGTCCAGCTCTCCTAGAGTAATTGCCTGTCTCTCCTGGAATCTCTTCCATGCCCTTGAGACTGTGCTGGGAGACACAGCAAACCTTCTGGCAATGGCATGTATTGATGTGCCATCCTGGAGAAGTTGGACTACCTGTGCAACCTCCGTAGGGTCCAGGTATCACCTCATGCTACCAGTACTGACACTGACCATAGCCAAATGCAAAACGAGTGAAAAAACAGTCAGTAAAGATGAGGAGGGAAAAATGTCAGTGGCCTCCACCTGTTAAACCATTCCTGTTTTGGGGTCGTCTCATTGTTGCCCCTCTAGTGCACCTGTTGCTAATTTCATTAACACCAAAGCAGCTGAAACTGACGAACAGCCCCCTCTGCTACTTAACTGACCAGATCAATAGCCCAGAAGTTTCATTGACTTGATGCTATACTCTGAGTAAAAAGTGTTCCTTTAATTAAATTGTACATCTGCATCCCCATACGCGACCGCAAAGTGGCTAGCGCGTAGCGCAAAAAAGTTTAATTAATTCTTCTAAGTGCTTCTTAAAGTTTAGTAAATAGGTTTTTACCTTTTTTTGTGTTGGGCTGTGAAGTAAAGGACTTTGAGTTCAAAGGGACAAACCAAATCACAGTGTGTGTTAAAATTTTAAACTCTTTGGTCATGTTTAATTAAAGACGAATCATACGGTTAAAAGTTGTGTTAAATTCAGGTACGTCAGCAATTGATGTTTTAAAGGTACTTGAATTGGAATTAGAAAATAATTTAGGTTGATGCATAAGAATTAGATAAGGCCCCCATGATTCAAATGATCTGTTCCAAGTAAGTACACCAGATATAAAGACACTGGCAAGATGGCTTCTGCATATGTGGTCTTATAGTCTTAACTAGTAGTGAATTGGTGCTTTTTAACATTCAAAACCAATGAAACAATCGATTCTGAAAAAGATGAAATCAAACATTGCATTACAGTGACACCTGGTGGCCAAATGCTGCTTAATTAAAATAAAAAAGCACCTAGCAGACTGACAAGATCTTATTAAATTAACTCCACAGATTAATATAGAAACAACGAGGCATTGATTATGACACTATAGACAAAAAAAGAACAGAACACCAGAAACACTTTTTTCAACATTCAATAAACGTACTTCTTGAAAATATATTCTGTTAAGTCTGCGGTTTATTTGCTTGATTCGAACTTTATATGGCAAATTCATTTATCCGTGTATCTTGTAGATCTATATTCCCTACCTCATAATGTTTTTTCATTGTTTATGTATCTCGGGGGTAAATAAAGTTCTATCTGTCTGCCGGTCCTGCTGTCCATCCATCCATCCATCAATCCAAACAATAATACATTTCTCTGACATTACATTTTTTTATTGCTGACATTAAAAACAACTGTCCTCAATAAAATTTTAATAACACTGTAAATAAATTAATAATCTTAACTTGCACTGAAAATTATACTTTTGTTGGAAAAATTCAGTGATTTTAAAAATTAACATAAAAAAGTTTATGCTTTTGAAACTACCCCTAGTAGTAGTAAATGTTCTAATGGGCCTATACAGAAACTGTTACCATTAAATTCATAATTTAAGGCAGAGGCTGTGGGAGAGTCAAATCTGTGCAAGTAAGCAGAAACACGTGCTCCTGGAAATGAATAAAAGGCACAAAGTGATACACGGAATATTAACAATTTATTTAGCATGTCGTTTTTGACAGCTGCTCCCTCCAACTCTTACAGCGGAGGGCTTTGTCTTGACTGTGCTGAGCCAATGAGGGGAATGACGCTCACTGCTGCCAACTCTTGTCAATAACACATTAGTTCACCTAAACACACTCTATTATTTGAAACAGTGAACATTTGAGGACTGATGCCAATACAGTATTTAAACAGTTGGCAAAATTATGCAATAGCATCTCTATGATATTATCACAGTTTAGAAACTGCATGCACTGAAACCATTACCAAGAACTAAAAGATAACTGGTGTCAGGCAAGATCAAATTATACAAATGGTCTGTGCTTACCAATGTACCTGTCACAGTGCAATGGAGGCACATGTAATCTATTCAGATAAAAGTACTCCTGTTTTTCCCCAGTTGGTTAAAATCCTTTTGTTCTTCTTTTATCATCTGAGTATTTGATGATGAATTTGGTGTTTAACATGGCGCTGAACTGTGCAACCTTGTGATTAAATAACATGATTTCTACGGCTGTAGTAGTAGGGTGTTCTACCGTGTTAGCCATTATGGATGCAATGAGAAGTCAAGCAATATGACGCCTTTTCTTGGCTAACTGAACAAATTACAATACGCAAGCTTTCTAGGCAACTGAGGCCCCTTACAGCTTCCCTGAAGAGGGGGGTGATTTCTATGGTAATGTTAATAAAATTGGAATTATACCATTAAATTGTATGCTGAGGAAAATTGACCAACACATACAATAAAAACTCTTCCCCTGCATGTAAATTCAATATATTTTGATTCTACACTAAAACTCATTTTTTAATCAAAAATTTAATGAAATATTTCCTTCAATAACCACATACTGTAGTTTTGCCATCTAATAACTCCACAGCCACACAAAAATACAAACTTCCTTCCCTCTTGTTCTGACCACTTTCAGTGCTGAGTTAAACCCCAGGAAGAAACAGTATTAAGTGTAAAGGCACCTTCTTGTTTCCTCAATTGGATGCCTTCTGCTATTGTCATCTTATTTTTCTATCTAACTTGAAGAGCAGGCTTCATCTTATAATAGCCCCCAGGCTTTAGCACAAATGTCCAGAGCCTGAATAATATTACTAATACAAATCACATCGGGTTACATGTCACTGTGAATTCCTATTAGCTAAATTAATTAAAAATACTCTGTATGAACTTGGTAGGAACTCCTACATGCTGTAGCACAGAAAGTCATGGATAGATAAACGTAGTGTTTAGAAAACACAGAGTAACTGACAGGCCATACTGGGTCAGTACTACATCCGTATGTTTTTCTGGTTTGATTTCTCTGGGACATCCACAGCCCATCTTCTATAAAATCAGCATTGAGGGACATCTATCAATGAATTAAATTGATTCAATCATTGAACAATTAAATACAAAAGTATATACAAGCACACACAGAAAAGGGAAAAAAAATTAACTTACATTTTGCTAACGTTGAAAAGTCCTTTAAAGTTGTTGCTTTGGATTACTTTCAAAGGAAAGTGAGTCAACCTCCTGGGGGGAAAAATTAAAGAAATATAATGTATTTTGAAAAAATCTCTTTTTTGTGTATTTCTTTGAAAAATTTGTTCCATGCATCTGTCCAACTTCTGAATAGACAATCCAGTTCAGGATCACTGAGGTCTGGAGCGTCAGGTATTCATCGTATGTCACTCTCTACTGTCCATTTAGTGTCACCAGTCATCCTAACTCCAAGGGATGTGGCGTGACCTGATTTATTGTGATACATTTTGTCTTTCAGGCAGCATAATCTTTTTTTTTTTTATTATTATTTTTAAAGTCAGTGTTATATATGATCACAGTACTTGAGTTGATTGGAGGTAATTGTGTTGTGTTGCATCAGAAAATAGGAAGAGGAGAGAAAGCTGGAAAAATGGAGAAGGGCTTTTGAAGACAGAAAATAAAAGACTATATTGTAAGGTTTCTAAACTCTTTTGGGACACCCACAATGGGACGACACACCAAAGAGAGTCCCGAAGCACGATCGCCGCAAACCTGCCTGATTGCTGTGTCTGTGTACAGGAGAGCGGCAGATCTTGCTACAATAAATAACCGTGCTGTTCCTGTTTCAAGCTGAATAAAGATGGTCTTGCTAAAGTACTGAGACTCAGGCTCATGTTTTGGGGTGCAAGACAGGGATTCACACGTCACAGTATGCAGTTTAATGATCAGGATTCCGAAGTTAGCCATTGAAAAGAATGGATATGTTTAAATATTGAGGATCAGTGGTAGCCCAAGATGGAAAATTAGATGCAGAGATAACCCATAGAGTGCAGTGTGGATGGAACAATTGGAAGAAGGTATCAGGAGTCTTGTGTGACTGAAGAATTAAGGTGAAGATTAAAGGTAAAATTGTTAAAACAGTGGTATGACCAGCAATGATACACAGGAGTAAACGGGGCGCAGGACAATTTGGATGTGGCAGAAATGAGAAGGTTGAAATGGACAGAATAAGTAATGAGACCATCAGGAGTACAACAAAAGTGGGAGAGATATTTAAGAATATACTGGAAAGGAGGTTGAAATGGTGACGTGATGAGGAAAGAAAATAAATATGTGGGCAAAAGAGTGATGGGAATGGAAGTCCAAGGGAAGAGAAAGCAAGGGAGGCTAAAGCGGAGGTGGATGAATAAACTAAATGAAGATCTGAAGGAAAAGGGCTTAACTGGTGAGGGGGTGCAGGATCGAGGTGTTTTTGAGAAGGTTTGTCAAGTACATCCACAAAGAAGTGGGAAAAGAAGAAGAAGAAAAGGTGATATCAAAAATATACTCTGTGCCAGGTTTATTCACTATAAATCAGTTTGAACAGCTTTACTAATGCAGGGAGTGGCACAACTGACCTGCAGCCCCTCACCAGGTCTTTTCAACATGCAAGGCAATTAATGTATAACAGTAATACAGTGGTGCCACAAAGAGATAACTATGAATTATTTAAAATTCAATACATGTGTTTCTCACTTCTTTCAATGACATCTTGGTTCTCTTTTAACTGTGCTACCTGAGTTGGTCCTGTCAACCCTGTTTTAAGACTGGAGTAACTGTCCCAGATTATACTTATTTTTTTATATCATGATATAGGGATTTGCTCAGGTAACAAGGGGTTACCAAGGACAACGGTGGTACAGTTCCTCAAAGTGAGAATAATAAGCACTAAAGAAAATAAGGAAAGCAGAGGCCCTGATAGTGGTGCTAAGTGGTAGCAAAGAGCTCTCATATGGGACAGCACTGCACTGCATGAAAAGAAGCAGACTGAGGGCTGTCTCACATACCTGGCTGTGCTTGGGGGGTCAGGGACAGCAGAGGACCACCACAGGGAGCTCTCTCTAGCCTGCTGGAAGTGTGTCTGGGAAGGGCTGCCACTTTAATTTATTCTGAAGGATTAGGCTTAAAGAGTCATTTACACCAGAAGAGTAATGAGTCAGATGTTGAAGGATGTGTAGGAAAACCTTGGTATTTAATGTTCTGCTGTTGTTCAACACTAAAGTTTTTACTTTTGAGGGGAAAAAAGGTTTATTTTAAAATGTTGGAGCATTTTTGCAAGTGTGTCGGGTGCTCTGCCATCTACTTGGGAAAAGCGTTCTTAATCCCTATCCTCTGTTAGAGACAGCATGCTAGGACTGGCATCCCAGCCGGAGCAGAACTGGGATCCTTATCCAGCAGGAATGCCAATAGCGTGAAGACAATTTATTCAGGGCATTGTCTCTCCCAACACCCTAGGTGGTAGCCTTCCTGGGCTTCTGTTCTGCTATGGAGACCATCATGGCATATTGAGGATTGTAGTTCTTACAGGCAGTCACAGTTTGGTTGGGTCCCTTGGGTGTGAGCCATATTTAGCCAGGATCCAGATGTACCCATAAGTACTCCCTAGCCACCGTATTGGGACATTGGAAGTGCTTTGGAGTTTTACTTAAAAGGAGCAGACGTCTTCATCCAGGCTAGCCAGAGTTAGGAGGAAGCGGATGAAGCTTGTCTGGAGGAGCAGAGGAGAAGGAAAGAGCCTTGAAGAACTGTTTGAAGCCTGTATTGTTAAGGTATTTCAAGGAATAAAACCCTTGTATTAATCATATAACTGTTTAGCTTGTGTTTCTATTCAATCATCATATAGCATCTTTCATAAAGTTTAACTTCATGAAATGTTTTTGTTTCTCTTTGAGATGGATTCCCCTTGCTTCATGTGGCACTGAACATTAAGAAAATGTATCGATGAGCAAGAACACGTTGATTATATTAATAAAATAAAAACATTGTAGTCTCAGGATATCAGTTGGCTCCCCAAGTCATCCTCCTCTCAAGCATTTTTTTCTGTTCATGTAGAATATGTAAATGTCAGGCGTCTGTAAAATCAGGAATATCCAGAGAGTCTGAGAATAGCAGAAATTCAGTTCAGGTTAATAAGGCAGGCAGGGCATAGGAGAGCATTGAAAATTAAATAAAATATGAATTCCAGGTTTGCAGCTTTGCTTATTGGGCAGTTGAATATCATCACAGGGTGAAGGGCATTGGGTATATTATTTAAAAATCCCTTTTGATTTTTCATAATACTTAGACGCACAAGGCAGATGACTGATGGTAACATCTTAGATGCGTTAAAAGGAAGCCTTTAATTGTGGAGACGGTTAAAACAGCATACTTCAGTCAGCAAGCATTTAATCCGTGTCGTTGTTGAACTTTTGAAGCCAAAGAAATGTTCATTAGTATAACAACTATTGAAAGTAATGCCTGCACATGTGATTCGTGTTTGATTAACGTGGAAGAAAATGAACTGCCCTCTTGCTAGGAGTAGTCAGTGCAGCTTAGGGCAGTCCGATTCTGCAACTAATTCTGGCTCAGCACCCCGGCCTTAAGCAATAGCAAGTCTGATCACTTATCAGCATCCCCTTAAAATTAACACAACAAAGGCCTTTTGACATGAACAACATTCAGCAAGTACAGTATTTAATGTACAGTATAAACAAATGAAAAAGGAAAGATAAAGGCACTCAAACGAAAAGAAAATTTCTCAAGTTATGATTGCTGGGTGTGATAAAACACAGTTAACATTTATTTCTACTAAGCTCAGTTTATCACACATTACAATCTTTCTAAAAAGAGAGCATCTCTCTGGAGACTTTGAACCTCCATAGCTTCTTCAAACACAGGACTTCCTGACAGTTCTTAACAAATCTGCAGCATTCAACAGGCGAATTAAAAACTCGCGTTCAAGCACAACTGCATGTCGATGCAAGGACGGCGTGGAAATAAGTAGCAAAACAGTCCAATGGGCAAAAGGTAAACCTGGATTTTTTAAAATGATGCCGCGTTTGAAAGGAGCAATTGAAAATGATTAATCGAATGCTTCGTTTCTGAACAGTAAAACGCAGTTTACCGTTAATGTTCACCAGTAATGGATACATTCGACTAAAGCAGCACTGGTCATCTAAACCTATAAAATGACATGTTGCCTCACGTACCTCTAATGATAAAATACATAAATACTATATAAGCATGAAGAGTGATAGCCATATTGGCAGTGGGAAAGGCGCTATATACATACAATGTATTATTATCATTATTGTTATTATTATTAATGGCGCACAGCCGCAGATCGAAGGCTCAGTCAGATAATAAAAAAACACAATGGCGAATCCTCAACGGGATGCCACCGAATTTAAACAACGACTCTGTACTCACAAAGTGCCAAAGCTGCCATACTCTGACGAGATCCCCGATGCCAACTGGGTGTCCCGAGTGCAGGCGATCTCCACGCTGTTGCAGAGGCAAACTTGCGGACACTGAAAGCTCGCGAGGGTGGCGGTGGTTTCAGGGCGGCTCAGCAGTACAACCGCCACGAACAGGCTGTCAAAATCCATTACGTGCGCGCGCTGCTTGGAAGTCCGTGTTCTTCAGCTGTTTGTGTAAATGTTTGTATTAAAAACAAATCTATAAGCAGAGATCCGCTCAAACACAATCCAAACGCTGGGCTCACAATGAGTTGTTACAACTTGTACCTGAGACAGCTAATACGTGATTGACATCTGGCGCTGGGAGGATTCGCACCCTTTCCCCTAGAATGATAGGAATAAACAAAAATCTTCCTCGCGAAGCGGAGTAGAGGTACTAGTAACGTCAAAGACAAAACGTTTTCCTCTAGTCGCAGGGATATAAATGTGTTCTCGTTTTGCAAAAATAACTTATTCAAAAGAGACAGACCGGGAGAGAGAAAATCGCGGAGGCTTTTGTGGGCTGAGCTGATCATGCGTGTCCTGTGCACATTTAAACAGGAGCCGAAATCGGATAAGGATAAAGCATACAAAGTGTGTCTTCTCTTTATTTCCATTTCTTTGTCGCTTACTTCAGCGGCGAATGGTGCCCAACAGGCAAAGCTCCGACCAGACATACTACTGGACTGTAGAGAAGCCATTCGAACACATCCTGGTACATTCTCTTCTTATAGTACCTGGGTTCTGTCTTTAACTTAAACCATTTTCTGCCAATTCTTTTCGCAGTACTTGAAGGACAGTAAATCAGTGGAAAATGACAGCGTTAAGCCACACCCAGAGACTCGTCAAATTAACATAAAATTGTACTTTTTTCTGGTAAAATTTCAAATGAATAAGCAATTATTTGGAAAGAAAAATGTGATCTAATAATGTCATAGGAGCAGGTTATAACTTCACTTATATAGCCCCTATATATAGTCGTGCGACCTGTGCTATATACTGCGCCACTTTTTCAGTAGCACCAGGAAACAGAAAGGTAGGTTTCAGGTGTTTTTTCTCCCTTTGTTACGGGTGTCATTTGTGTTTTGCTAAAAAAAGAAATACACAATGGATATATTTCTATCTAAACCCCCCCAGCAGTGTTTCACATGTATAAGATGCACATATTTGCCCTGATGAAGCACACACACCCAACAGTATGCACCATGTCTCCAAATTACTCTGAACACTGTCAGAATGAGACAGAGGTGGGCGACTCGAGTTTGAATTTTAGACATTTGTGACTTTCTTAACAATTTAAAAAAAACACTTGGCTTGACTTACACCTGCTTATTGATGACTTGCGAAGTGACTTACAAAGCCTCATGTTATATCGCCACCGTTGTTATTTTTCAAATTACATTCCGTTAATATACATTCGTACCTGCTCAGGTCATCAGAACTAATCGCCGTGTTGGAGGGCAAAATCATTGTAGGGATTTACAGCAGAGCAACTACCCTGCAGACAACAGAATGTCCGTCTGCAAGATCAGAGAAGTCAAACACCATGACAGGACAACGACGTCTTCAAACTTTCTCATTTCCAAATTCATAAAGACGGGTATACTTGCTAGAGAGTTGGCCCCGAAGACAGTAACTGATATGTCATTGTTCCATAGTACCACTTCAGCGTTCCTGGATCTACGATCCGGGTGACATGGGCGCCCTGCTCGCAAAGTAGCCTTTGCATGTGCGAAGGAAAAAAATCCAGGTGTGCGAGGGCCTGCACCTCGATCCTCACGATTATAAATCTGTCCAATCAAATGAAACCAAAATAAGAGCAGGTGTCTAATAGGTCCGTTTAATATATTGTATGTAAATAATGTGTCAGTGTGCTGAATATGAGCGGTCATTCAAAGTGAGAGACTAGTGGTGCTGCGAGGGGACGAAGGAGTTAAAGCGACAGAAACAAAGGACGCTGCTTTGCCAAAAAAAAAAAACACATACGGACATTTGAAGATTTAAATAAAGAAAGAAAGGCGATCTGAACAAGCCGTGAATACTGCGGTTGACGCTAATGAGACTGGCCTTAGAGATAACACTGCACAACAAAGTTTTTGCTTCTTGAACACTGTTTAGTGTTTCTTATATATTTTTCGGTGCTGATCGGGAATATCACATCAAAATTTACCCATCACGTTTAAGTTTAGTCATGATTTTTTCTTTGTATCCAAACATTTTTGCTCTCCTAAGTGACTTATCAACAACGGTTTGTGCAGCCTGGTCATGTCCAGGCATGGAATCAGGCCAGGTTGGAAGCTGGTCTGTGGAAGTTGACATCCTGGGTATGCCTGGGCAGGTCTGAACGAGCTTGACCCATCTCAGCGTGCTATAAAGGCAGCCTGCATACACCAATCCTGCTCATTTAGTTAATATAGATAGTCAGTGTGTATGTATAGTATCAGTATAGTAAAGTATAGTATCTGTAGCAATATAACAGTAAGTAAGCTTGATGATATAGACGTTTTGGTGCGGGGCGATATGTCTCGTCAATGTCGTAACAGCCGTGATACATTCTGCTATATCTGTGACGAATATACACTTGCGCCTCAGAGACGTTGGATGACTGCTTTTGTGAAGAAAGCTTATCATCAGTATTTTGGCTGCAAAATTGGTGACCAAGACAAGGAATGGGCACCTCACATTTGCTGTGCGACATGTGCTGTCAGTCTGAGAGCCTGGCTCAGAGGCACTTGAAAGATGATGACGTTTGCCGTTCCAATGATATGGCGAGAACAGAAAGACCATGTGACGGACTGTTACTTCTGTTTGACTAATGTGTCTGGTTTCTCTGCCAAAAACAAGAAGTCAATTGAATATCTTAATCTGCCTTCAGCAATGAGACCCGTGCCACATGACAACAGTCTTCCAATTCCAAAGCCACCAGAGGATTGGACCTTAGACGAACCAGATGAAGAAACTGCAATGCAGGGTACTGACAGTGACATTGACCCGGATTTTGAACCGTGCTCATCAGGCGATCCGCATCTGATAACACAGTCTGAATTGAACGATTTGGTCAGAGATTTGGGTCTGTCAAAAGCAAATGCTGAGCTGCTGGGTTTGAGACTGCAGGAATGGTATTTGCTGTCACCAGGTAGGAAAATTTCTGTGTTTCGAGGCCGACATCATGATATGACCAAATTTTTTGCACAAGTCGTCAGTCTCTGTTTCTGTTGTGACATTGAAGGATTGTTTTCGGCCTTGGGTTGTGATCACAACCCGGAAGAGTGGCGTCTCTTCATTGATTCATCAATGTTAAGCCTGAAAGCTGTTCTGCTACACAATGGCAACGTTTATCCTTCAGTACCTGTTGGTTTTGTAGCACACATGAAAGAAACGTATGAGAATATGGAACTGTTGCTGAAGCACATCCAGTATAGCAGGTACAACTGGAATATCCGTGGAGATCTTAAAGTTGTTGCTGTGTTACTAGGACTGCAGCTCGGCTATACAGAGTACTGTTGTTTCATCTGTGAATGGGACAGCAGTGCCAAAGAGTCGCACTATTCTCCACAGAACTGGCCACTCCATAAAAAGTTAGTTCCAGGACAGAAAAATGTGGCACATGAATTGCTTGTCGACCCGGCAAAGATATTTTTGCCTCCTCTTCACATAAAACTGGGACTCATGAAGAATTTCGTGAAAGCACTGAACAAGGAAGGCAAAGGTTTTCGTTATTTAAAACAGATGTTCCCAAGAATATCTGACGCCAAGATCAAAGAGGGCATTTTTGACATGTTATGAGTGACAAGTGGTTTGAAGATCTATTAGTTGGGCCAGAAAAAATTGCCTGAACTATTCAGGAAGCAAGAATTTTCAAAACAATTGTTGTGCAGTGTAATCAGAGGAAGGCGACCACGTCTAGTAACTTTAGCAGCACTGTGCAGTCCAGTAACACCGACGTGGAAGACAACAAGACCACTGCAGGAAATAAGACTCAAAATGAGCTACTGGGGATCTTCAGTTTATTTATCTAATTTAAGTTACTTAAAACAACTATGTGTATTGTTAAGTTTTACTTAACTTTTTCCAGTTACATTGAGTTACATTTGTTAGATGATTCACAATGTAATTATGTTGAAACAAAGCAATCTGATTATTTTCTTTCAAAAGAAGTGTAATCTATCTCAGAGACTGTTGTCATTGCTCACTTATTTCATGTTAATCTTACTTAAAGTTGATACTTTCCTGATCCTCAGAAAATAATATTCCCATTTTCCCTATACAAAGTTAAAATAAGTTGATTTAACTTAAAACAGTCAGGATATATGCATGACTATTGTTAATGTGTGACTATGCCATATTTACATAAAGTATGATTATTTTGCATAAAGCTCCACCCCTTTTGTTTACTGCTCATTCCGAGGGACCTGCACACCTTTACCTACTTCAAGAGAAAGTTAAAGACCTTTAGTAAATTGATTTTATTCCAAATGCAGTGAGTTTTGTGGGGTTGTGGATGATGATTTATGATACTTTTTTTGATACATCCAACAACAGAGAAGCATCTTTTTGTTTGTTTCCAACACATCAATGCAATTAATGTTAATAGAGAGAGAGAGTCTGGGAGCATACACCGATACAGCGCATTGCTGCACTCACCACACGACAAATCACCTCAGGATCCCAAATTAGGACCCAAGTGCAGCCATACAATGGGTGATACCTCAGCACCACACTTACCTGAATGTTAAGACTGCATAAAAAATGCATCAACTGAAGTATAACTTCATTACTGTGTGAAATATGTGAACCACTAGACACTTAACCTTTTATGTTCTGTGCATTTTTTAGTTTGAATCACTGTCCACAATTACAATACATATATAGTAATATAAAGTTAAGTTGGATAGAGTAAAAGAAAGTATGCATCCTCAACTAAAAAAATAAATAAATAAAACAATGTTTAATAAATTGTAATTTAGGTTTATTGCAAGGAATTCAGTTTCTTTAATTCTATACAAAAGCATTCATTTAAATTACAATGACGTCTCTTTCAAATGCTGGTTCTTTAATGGCATTTTATGATTCTTTGCAGGGTTGTGTGTTTCCTCATGGAATTATTGCTTGACAAAGCACCATTTCATTCTGGGAAGAGTTTTTTGTTCTACTTCTTTCTATGAAGTTGGCTGTTTGTACTTTGAAAAACTTTCTAATATGAAAGCATTGGGGCACTGGGACTCCATTTGGAGGGGCATTGGGACTCCTTTTGGAACAGATGGGACCTGTTCCACCATGACAGGTTACATCTGAACTGGAGGGGCACCAATGTAATGGGGAGGCGTATGTGTAGGCTAGTCAAGGATTGTTTAAACTAGGGAATGGGGGGGCAGGGAGTTTAGGACAGGCCAGATTTAGATCTATACATGGAAGAGCAAACAATGGTGTAGAAATAAAAATGCATAGTAATGTAAATTCTAAGCATACATTTAACTGTAGAAGGAGTAACACATTAAAAAATAGCTTGCCTTCATGCTAGAAGTATCAAAAATAAGGTAATTGAGTTGGAGTTGTATGTAGCAGAGCATCATTATGATATTATAGCAATAACGGAAACCTGGCTAAATAACAAAGATGGGGATGAGTGTAACATAGAGGGATACACAATTTTTAGGAAGGATAGACAGAACAGAAAAGGAGGAGGGGTTGCTGTTTAAGCCAAACAGGATTTAAATGTAAGTCCTCTTCAGTTGGATGATGAGCCCCATCTTAGTGAGGACATGTGGCTTCATCTGGAAAATATTAGGGAAGGAGGTCTTATTTTAGGAGTGTGTTGTAGACCACCCAATTCAGACAGTAATTTCAACACACATCTTTTTAGTAATATCAAAAAGGCAAGTTTACAGGGAGATATTATAGTCATGGGGGACTTTAATTATCCAAATATTAACTGGAATAACTTTGCAGATGGAGGAGCACAAGAGCAGGAGTTTTTAGAAGTAATCAGTGACAGTTTTTAACACAGCATGTTAAAGCACCAACACGGGGTGAAGCCTGTCTGGATTTAGTATTTTGTAATAATCAGGATAGAATTGATTGAGGTGATTGAACCACCAGGGTCAAGTGACCATAATGTAATACAATTTTCCGTATTTTGTAAGACTACAGACGCAAAGACTAAAATTGTTAAGTTGAACTTTGGTAGGGCTAATTTTGAGCAGATGCGACAATGTCTAAGTAGGATACACTGGGATAAGCTTTTAAGTGTGGAGACAGTCAAGGAGCAGTGGAACAGGTTTAAAAATGTTTTACATGTAATGCAGGACAGATACATACCTAAATTTGGAATTAATAGGAAACTAAAAAAATCCCACAGTGCATTAATAAAGATTTAAAAAAGAAGTTGCAAAGGAAAAAACTGCTTTATAAGGCATATAAGACTAATGACGGCAAAGTGAATCGTAGAGCGTATGAGAACATGAGGGCAACCATTAAGAAGGATATCAGGGAGGCTAAAAGACAGTTGGAGAGGAATATAGCAGATAAGGTGAAAGACGACCCTAAGAGATTCTTTCAGTATTTTAGTAGTAAAAGAACAGTCAAGGAGAAGGTCAAGTGTATCAGAAATAGTAAAGGGGAATTAAAAGATACAGACAGTGAAATAGCGGATGCCCTAAACTTACATTTTTCTGAGGTGTTCACAAGTGAGCAAGTGGATAACCTCCCAGAGGTAAACGGGACTACTAAGGAGATAATGAGGGATTTGGAAATTGTAGAGGGAGAAGTGCTGCTCAGATTAAATAGGCTGAAATCAAACAAATCACCAGGGCCAGATAATATTTACCCTCGAGTTCTTAAGGAGGTTAGCGAGTATATGTATAAACCCATGACACATATTTTTAGGAAGTCACTGCACACTGGAGAGATTCCAAAGGACTGGAAAATGGCAAATATCATCCCATTATATAAAAAGGAGACAGGGCAGATCCAAGCAACTATAGGCCAGTAAGCTTAACATGGATCACAGGAAAATTAATGCAAGGAATTATTAAGGATAAGATTGTGCAACACCTGGCAAGGACAGGAGTTATCAGGAACAGTCAGCATGGGTTCAGAAGAAGAACATCGTGTTTTACTAACATGCTGGAATTCTATGAGGAGGCAACAAAAGGATACAATCAAAGTGGAGCATATATTATTTATCTTGACTTTCAGAAAGCATTTGATAAGGTGCCACATGACAGGTTGGACATCAAATTAAAAGAAGTGGGAGTTCAGGGTGATGTTTTAGATGGGTGCAGAACTGGCTCAGACACAGGAAGAAAAGGGTGATGGTGCGAGGAACCTCATCAGAACTGGCCAATGTTAAGAGTGGTGTTCCACAGGGGTCAGTGCCAGGGCCGCTGCTATTTTTAATATATATAAATGATTTAGATAATAGTATAAGTAACAAGCTGCAGACAAGCTATCTTGGTATCATCTGTTAACTTTGCAGATGATACCAAGAAAGATGGATTAGCAGATAATTTGGAATCCGTTACAGTATATCATTACAGAAGGACTTGGATAGCATACAGGCTTGGGCAGATTTGTGGCAGACAAAATTTAATGTCACTACATGTAAAGTATTACACATAGGAAGTAAAAATGTTATGTTTGAATACACAATGGGCGGTCGGAAAATGGAGAGTACACCTTATGAGAAGGATTTAGGAGTCATAGTGGACTCTAAGCTATCGACTTTCCTGACAGTGTTCAGAAGCCATTAACAAGGCTAACAGAATGTTAGGTTATAAAGCACGATGTGTGGAGTACAAGTCCAAGGAGGTTCTGCTCAACCTTTATAATGCAGTGGTGAGTCCTCATCTTGAGTCTTGTGTGCAGTTTTGGTCTTCAGGCTACAAAAAGGACATAGCAGCGCTAGAAAATGTCCAGAGAAGAGCGACTAGGCTGATTCCAGGGCTACAGGGGATGAATTATGAGGAAAGATTAAATGAGCTGAGCCTATACAGTTTAAGCAAAAGAAGATTAAGAGGTGACCTGATTGAAGTGTTTAAAATTATGAAGGGAATTAGTACAGTAGATCGAGACTGTTATTTTAAAATGAGTTCATCAAGAACACAGGGACACAGTTGGAAACTTGTTAAGGGTAATTTTTGCAAAAACATTAGGAAGTTTTTCTTTACACAAAGAATGATAGACACTTGGAATAAGCTACCAAGTAGTGTGGTAGACAGTAAGAAGTTGGGGACTTTCAAAACTCGACTTGATGTTTTTTTGGAAGAAATAAGTGGATAGGACTGGCAAGCTTTGTTGGGCTGAATGGCCTGTTCTCGTCTAGTCTGTTCTAATGTTCTAATGAAGAAAAAAACTGAAATCTTGAATGTATGGTAGGCTACCTAGCAAGACACTAACAGATTAAGAAAACCTGTGTGATTGTAAGCAGCGAGAGTCCTTTTCAAATCATGCCATATTTATATTTCACAAATCTGTTACTATCTAGTCTTTACTGTATGGAGCCGGTTGGGAACCTAAATAAAGATTCTCTCTGGAACATTCGTGTGGGTGGATTTCCCATAGATGTGATGTTGCACTTATCAATTCGTTTGTTGCATTCATTGTAAAAGACTAATGAACCATGCATGTTTGGAGTCATGTGGAGCCTGAGGGGCTAGCCTTCCCCATCCTGACACATTTGCGCCCCCCTCCAAATGAATTATTAAAATAGTTTATCTATGTAAAATATATTTTAATGCATGTGTTTTACATAATAAAAAATACATACAATTTTTGTACAATACTGTTTGGCAAAAAATGTGTAGCATTTTTACTGGAGAGAAACTCACCAATATTTTGGGGTTCACAAAGTAACAATGTGGGAAAAACTGTGCTGAAAAATGTGCTCATCGACAAATGCGTTTACATTAAAGGCATCAGCCTGCCTTTACCGTTGAGTCTTTACAATACATGTTTGCCAGCATGCCAGAAAAACTTTTTCCAGTGCCGCAGTGTGTAGTTTGCTATTTCTGTCTCGAACAGTCACTGTGGGAAAAACGGTAGAGACTGAATTTAGTGGACACTTAGACACAAACAAATGACATGTAGGTTATTTTCATTTTAAAATATCTTTCTAGTACAGGACTGAGCGGTAAAGCCACTGTTCACCAGAGGCGTATACATCATGATTGAAATTATATTTATACCAGTAACGGAGCACTGCACAATAACGTGCAGTGACTACACTTGACTTGAGCATTCTTAGTTTTCTTCCTCTTTCTCTGTACGTTTATCATTTGTTTGCTCAGAGGTTGATGCGCTTGCTGCTTCCTGAGCAGCTCTTCTTTTCTCCACCCTAGCAGCTCGCTTTTTTGTCGGCATCTTTTTCCATTAAAACTGATTCAGTGTTTGTGTTGCAATTACTTATTACATTTTCTTTAATTTTTCACTTAAGCTGGCACTTAAGTCTTCAATCTGCCTCAAGAATGATTTAAGATTTGAAGAGGTAGGGGAATTGACAGCGAAGGTGGTAGGGATGAGAATGATGCCCATGTGCTGCAGAGAGTTGATTGTACAATAAAATAAAAATAACAAGAGGGATAACCCTGGAGGTCAATCATCACCCTGACAGGAGATAGTAGACATCACATAGTATATGTGTACCAAATTTCAGATCAATAGGTCAAACGGTTTGCGAGCTACAGGTGGTTTAAAATCCTGGACAGACAAATGAACAGCCACGGTAACATATTATATATAAAGATCTGTGTAGTATATGAAATGGAGAAATTATTACAGGGGGTTACCTTATTTTGAATATTCAAAAATTATTGAGTGCATTTATCTCACACACTTTTATTTGTGCACTGCAGCTTTGAGGAAATGACTTCAACTGATGTGAATTTTTCAAGTTCACCTCTTCAAATGGTAAGCTCAGTTTAGTTTAACAACTGTCTTTATACAAAATAATATCATGCATCAACCTTGGTACAGTTTTACTTTAGATATATAAATATCAACAGTCTATTATACTCACCTGCAGTGGTAGTCTGAACTATTTTTATACTTTTTATTTAATGTTTTTTTGTTTTATTTTATGGTCTGCTGTTACACAGTGCTGCATATTAAGTGCTATGTGTGGTTTTCTGTACCTGTATGTGTGCAGGTGCCACATGTTTAATCGGCACAACCTGCCTTTGTCTTTGTCTTGACTTGGCAGGAAACAGATAACTACATTTTTGAGATGATCCAGGATATGCGTACAAAAGGCAAAACTAAACAAATATAAATGAAGTGGCCCAAACACAAATGATAGACAAGAATCAAAGTCAAAATTCAGCAAGAAGCCAAAACCAGGCAAGATATGAAAATCAATAGCAAGGAGAGTATTTCTTTTAGTGTTTAAAGGATTTACCCACAGATCAGATAAAGCTTGGCATAAACTCCAACCTTTTATCCTGTTGTGCTGATGAACTCCAGGTCACATCCCCGGGGACCACATCCCCTAGAAACACAGGAAGCGACCCTAACACAGATTATGCAAAATGCCGTCTATTACAGAAAAAGCAATAAGACTATAAAATTCAGCCCTGATAATGACAGTCTTATTACCATGTGAACAAACAGCAACGCATTCTGCATGACAATGTTCTGTTTGCTCTTTGTCTTTGTTGCTTATGCATTCTTGGGCATACAGTATTTCCTGTAAATCAAAAATACCGTTGACTTTATTTGTACTTTTTGAGTTTTCATACCCTGGGGTTTGTGGGAGTCTTCCTGCGTCCTCAACTGTGTGTTGATTCCATGTTTCTGCCAACCCCATTTTGTGCTGCTTCTCTCTAAGCCTGATCAATACTCTCCCACCGCCAGTTCAAATGACCCACTTGCCTCAAGTCACACAAAAGGATGTTGCAAAGGAGAACGTCATACGTGCTCCATTATACAGTGAGTGATGTCCTATAAATGTTTCCAGAATGCTATGCAAGACTGCTGTTATGACAATGTCGCAACCTTCTTTTGTAGCTCACAGATTTTCCATAAGCTTCAAGACATTACAGTATTTTACCTATGTTGTCAACAATATACAGTGATCCCTCGCTATATCGCGCTTCGCCTTTCGCGGCTTCACTCCATCGCGGATTTTATATGTAAGCATATTTAAATATATATCGCGGATTTTTCGCTGCTTCGCGGGTTTCTGCGGACAATAGGTCTTTTAATTTCTGGTACATGCTTCCTCAGTTGGTTTGCCCAGTTGATTTCATAAAAGGGACGCTATTGGCAGATGGCTGAGAAGCTACGCAGCTTACTTTCTCTCTCTCTCTCTCTCTTGCGCTGACGTAGGGGGGTGTGAGCAGGGGGGCTGTGTGCAGCTGCTTCCTGAAAGAAATGCTGCACGGAGCTTCGCATACTTAAAAGCTCAAAGGGCACGTATTGATTTTTTTTATCTGTCTCTCTCTCTATCTCTCTCTCTCTCTCTCTCTCTCTCTCTCTCTCTCTCTCTCTCTCTCTCTCTCTCTCTCTCTCTCTCTCTTCCTGCTCCTGATAGAGGGGGTGTGAGCTGCCGCCTTCAACAGCTTTGTACCGGGTGCTTCGCATACTTAAAAGCCAAAAAACCCTATTGATTTTTTTTTTGACTGCTTGCTTTGCACTCCTTTGAAAAGGAAGATATGTTTGTATTCTTTTAATTGTGAGACAGAACTGTCATCTCTGTCTTGTCATGGAGCACAGTTTAAACTTTTGAAAAAGAGACAAATGTTTGTTTGCAGTGTTTGAATAACGTTCCTGTCTCTCTACAACCTCCTGTGTTTCTGCGCAAATCTGTGACCCAAGCATGACAATATAAAAATAACCATATAAACATATGGTTTCTACTTCGCGGATTTTCTTATTTCGTGGGTGGCTCTGGAACGCAACCCCCGCGATGGAGGAGGGATTACTGTATATTAAATGTTTAGATCACTAAGATATTTAGATGCTTAAACTAAGAGATATCAAAAGTAAAGACTGCTTTACATTACTACTCAAAGTTTTAGAACACCTCAGAGTTTCCCGTTTTTCTTCAAAGGTAATCAGTTCAAATGCAATGAATGACCTAAAATGGTGAAAAGGTAAGCAGTAAACTGCCAGAGGTTTAAATTTAAAGTTTAGGTTAGCAAATACTGGAAAAAAGAAAAATTCAGATTATTACAAATGGGCCTCTTCAGGGAACAATTAATATGTTACAAACTAAAGATATTCTCTGGCAATTAAAGTAAATTAAGCCTTGCCAGTTGAAGCAAACAATTTGCACAGGTGTCCCAACTTCTGTTGATTACTTAAAAACCCCTCTGTCTTTCTTAAAGCAGAGTTGGAACAGACTGTGTTACTACACCCTCTAAAGTACTACTTGAACAATATTACACTATTGAAAGTTGTAAATTCTAGTGATAATGGCAAGAAAATGGCAATTAACAAATGAAATGAGACAGAACATTATTACCCTCAGAAGTGTAGGCCTTTCATTTAGAGAAGCTGCAAAAAAGTCAAAGTGTCAGGGAGTATGGAGGTGTCCTACACAATCCAAAGGCAATTGGAAACTGGAAGAAACTCTGATAGGAAGAGATCTGGCAGACCCAAAGTCACAAGGCATGGTCACCTCACAACACAACAGCTTCAAGCACAGCTTAACAGTGCAGGTCGAAAAAAAGCAAGTGTCAGTTTCTACTGTGAAGAGGAGACTTTGTGCTGCAGGTTTGAGAGGGTGAGTGGCAGTAAGAAAGCCATTTCTTAAAGGACAAAACAGGGTCTTGAAATACCAGCTATGGACTACTGCAGGCTGGAAGAAAGTCTTATGGATTGATGAATCAAAATTTGAAGTCATGCAGGGTGTTTGTACGCAGTCAAGTTGGTGAAAGGATTATTCCTCAGCTTGTACTCGTGAACGTCATGCTGTTTCACTGTAATGTAGCAACTTTGATTTGTTTTATAGGAAATGAGAATTTACAAATGCTACGCAAGCTACACACTGCCAGAGGTATACAGCAAAATCTATATTTGGCATATCATTTCATTGTTGCTTGTTCCTAGCCAGATGTTAGGAACTGTATTATTTAATTTAAAATCTTTTATCTTTCATAACTAAGTTTGATCAATATTTCAGTATTGAGATGATTGTGGAACAGGCATTGTGGATTGAGTAGACTTAAATGCAGCCTACTACATTTTTAAATGAAGAACAGGATTGAAGCAAACACTGTCAGCATCATACCATACAACTCAAAACAATGAAAGTTACCATGCTTGATTTCAGCAGAAAGTGACAGAAAATAGACAACTTACAAATTATTTTAAAAGTGAGTAAAAACTACATACTGTATAAATGTTTCCCACAGTGGTGATGCTATGGCACCACATCAACACGTGTCGAAAACAAACAAAAACAAAAAAACAGCAGAGGTCATATCTGGAAATGCTTTGTGTTCAAGGCAGGAGAACTTCAGTGAACAACTGTGGGAACCATGATTTTTATTATTAAAAAACAGACAAAACATTCGTAAAAAACAGTGTTAATGTTTGTGGTGCACCATCTTTTGGAATGACAAATTCAGTGCATTTTATTACTAAAAATGTTTGTGATGTGCTTTATGTTGGAATGACAGAGATATAGGAACCAGACGGAGTCAGAGACAGACACAGAGACACCTATCTTTTTATTAATACATGCTTAAGTGGGGACATATTGCAATAGGCCATACATACTTTGCAAGACACAGATACCATGCAACCCTGCAAAGGTAAGAATCAGAAAGAAATACAATCATCATGTGACTACGTTTCTTCTCCATCAGCAGTCCCCAGAATCACAATAACTAGCTCACTCAAATGGACACTGTTCTCAGTAACGCTTAATGAATGGCGCAGCGCTGGAGTTTGCTGACACTCACAAGCTGCAACAAAACATCTAGCATTGCAGTGGATAGTGAGGTATACCTGACCGATTCTGTAGCGGTACAAGCAATAATGTCATAGCCATCAACATTATCTCTGACATGCTAATTCTATAATTTATTATTGGCCAACACCTATCACCAGGTCTAAATTTAGTAGAGAAAACAACTAAAGAAACACCAGAATAATAATCAATACATCAGTTGTCCTACCTTACCTGGACTTTTTTAGTTTAACTTTCATGAGGTCCCCGTCCCACCCTAACCTTTGGGCTACTGGGATTGGTTCCAACAGGCCTGTTTGAGGATCAATACGTGAACCAAACCATCACTTTTGCTACCAAAATTCCTGGGAAAGTAATGTATGTCCCACCTTTGGCTTTTTTTGGTTGGTAATTTTCTGATAGTTAAGGCATTCTGTCCTTTGTTCCCTTGGAACAATGACCCTTCAGTCTGCTGTCCTCTTCTCTTGTTGAGGGATGATACTATACAAAGGCACTTGCACCATGACTTCCTCGGTTCTGCAGCTTAGAAGTGTGGTATCATTTGACTAATGTTTCCAGCCCATAGGTAGGCAGTATAGGTGGTTGGTTGTCAGGGAAGTGTTCCCATGTTGGGTATGCACTGAGTGGATATACATAATAATATGTCCTGTTTTGATAATGAAATATTGACATGAATTAACCGTATCACTATCATCCCAAATTCCAGCCTCGTTTGAAGCCTCTAGAAGGTCACACAGGAGGATTTATGAGGGCTCATCAATGGCAGTAGCCATATTAGAACAAGCTCTGGTGATGCTTCATAGTTTGAGTCACCATTGCCTTGTGGAAGATGTCTGGCTTTTGCTGTTCTGAACAATGCCCCAAATTAGACATATATAAACGCAATTCCTCTCTGTGTGTGTGTGTGTGTGTGTGTGTGCGTGTGTGTGTGCGTGTGTGTGTGTGTGTGTGTGTGTGTATGGAGCAGTCCGCTCTGCTCTAACTCAACCACAGCCACTAGATGGTGCATGCATGCACTTTTAAATTTCTTCAGTGCTTGCATGCACCTCATTTCTCATGTGTGCAGCAGACGTTGCAAGCACAGTTGGATCCACATCCTCTGCACTGGGTAGTTCTTAGGAGTTAGCTGACACCTCTCCAAGTTCACCAATATACTAAAACTGCTAGAAAGACTTTGGGTTGCTTTTAGTCCTGAAGACCACACACAGCTAATGGTTTCATAATAGAGGATCTCAATCAAATTTCTCTCTCCTTGTTGTAGTGGGCAAAGCCAAAGCTGAACTGTTTACAGTAGAGATCGACCATAAACTGTGGAACACATTCCTGCACAGCACTTTCATATATTCTTGAATTAATGCCCATCTAATTCTAGCTGTTTGGAGGACCTATTATGTAAAAGGATCTGAAAAAGTTCTGAGGTGGGAAGTGATGTTACATGTGTTAGTGTATTCTGAGTCTTCCATATTCCCGTTAGCACACTAAAGTCTGCTACTTGGGGATTAAAGATCCACTGCAACAGTCCACTCCCCAGATACTGGTGTAGCTGACATCAGGTAAAGATAACTCTGGAGAGAGTGTAGCACACAGGTTAAAACACACTTTCTTGTACGCTACCTAAGGTACAACTTTAATTGACCTTACATCATCCCTCATGAATACTTCCATCCTTTTCAGAACCTGTTGCCATGAATGCCATCTTGACACCAAAGAGGCTTGTGACATTGTAGGTAGTGGGAGTCAAACATGGGTCACAGTAATCACAGCTACATTTATGCCACTCAGATGAAGGAGATCTCTGTATAGCTGAGAGGTAGAGGTGGCAGCTGTTATTCCTGTGTTCAGTAGCCCTCGGGTAGGACGTGTAGTGGGTGAGAGAGGGGTGACACCCTAAGTGAATTACTCATGCAGTGACACAACTTTAATCACTTATACAATTAAATTTGCTTAGCCCAGTAATAACTGTACATGAGTGAGGTATATCTGTGTCCATAGTTGTAGCAAAGGACCACTTTATCTTTCGTATGTTCAGGACTTATAGTGTTCACTCCGGAGTGTCGATCAGGACACTGGCAAATGATGCAGAGTATTCAACACAGCAGCTTAGTTTGAAAGTGAACTTATTTATTTGGAGATATGCACCTGCATTCGAATAGGTATAGGTGTATTTGTATTTGTGTGTGGTCTACAATAAAAAAGAATATATAAAACTTATTGATAAAGTACCCAAAGTCCACTAGATGGCAGTATTACCGAAATTAAGCACTAGCTTACCGGCAGTATAGAATCCAAATCAATAATGTAATCAGTACATTTAAACGACTTTACATCTTAACATATAAAACCATAAAATACAAGGAAAATGCAAACGAACCCACCTCTGGTCATCAACGCACACTTATCTTAACTCGGTACACTGCTGATTCTTAATTATAACAATTAAATGTTTCCCTTTGCGGATTGACTATTGCGACACTCGCGCACCTTCTTCACTTTTAACATCCCATAATAGACACTCTCATGCATGCTGGGAGGTGCACCCTTAAATGTGATCCGTGTCTCTTTATAATTGATATCTCTCTAACAATAGTTGTCGGACCTGAATGTCCCCAGCATTAACTTTACCATGTCAAAATGTTTCTGATAAACCCTCATTCTGTCTTTAACATTGTTTTAATAAACAGACAACTGGAACAGTAACACACAGAATCTTCATTATGTGAATGCATACTGTAAGTGGGCCTACCTTTACTTATCATTTATACCATGTGTAAAGCAAGCTGAGTATCCTAACAAACCTGCAATATGAATAAATAAGTTAGAAATTTGAATAACGTGGAAAACATGAAGTATGTTTTTGCTTTATTATATCCCCCTACCTAACAGATAGCTGCCTCCAACAATTGTCCATACAAAAGCCTCAGTAAAGTTTAAAAGCTTTTACAGTGTTGCAAATTAGCTGAAAACGATGTTTATACTCAGCAAAATGATTCCGTCTCATCCCTCTGATGCTTCATTAGATAGGAATTGGAGTCCAGAGACACAGCCCTGTTGGGGACTTTGGGAACTGACAGAGGGTGCTGCCGGTGCAGGACTGCCCTGGTTCATCTATGATCCAGGACTGAGACAGGAAACCAGAAACAGCTTCCAGGTCGACTTTGGAGGAAAAATGAGGACGAATTTGTTTTGCATTGTGGTTTGTTCATTGTTCTTTACATGAGTGACAGTTTAGAGGTGTCTCAAGTAAATACATATCTTTTATTTTATCCCAAAACTAGCAAAATACCAGTGCTTCGCAGCGGAGAAGTAGTGTGTTAAAGAAGTTATGAAAAAGAAAAGGAAACATTTTAAAAATAACGTAACATGATTGTCAATATAATTGTCGTAGGCTTATTTTAGTACTGACAGTGAATTTGATGATTGTAAAGAGTTTAGTTTAGTGCACCTCATCCTCTAGTTCTACAACAGAGTTGACAGACTCAACCATGAGACGTCCTTTTCATGCAGATTTTGTAGGTTGGGGTAAACATTTTCAATAAGGGTTTGTAAGGTATTCACCAGGAGACAGAAATTGTTAGGAACACTAATTTTACAGTTCTGTTTAATTAAATTGCCATCACCTATTTTGATGAGGAGAGCAGCAAACTCTCCGGCTTTTTTGTCGCAGTTTAAGTAAACCCTCATGTTTATTCTTAAGGTAAGAATGATGGTCCTAGGCCATAGGTATGAAGACTTCAGACATGCTTTAACTTCGTCAGTGTGTGTTCCTCTTGGAACAAAAGAAGACATTATTTTCGAAAGTTCGTTACGGGACACAACACGAAATGAAACATACTTAACCTTTGTAAGTACAGTGTAAAGGATGAGCATGGGAAATTTGGGCTTCCTACATATATTGGAAGTCGCAGAAATAGTGAGAAGGAGTTTCCCCTAAAGGAATGAAACCACCAAAAGGAGAGGTCAGTTCCAAAAGTTCCTTACGGCATAATGGTGAGAACCGCCAAAAAGAAGACGTTATTTTCAAAAGTTTGTTACAGGACACGCCGTGAAATGAAACATACCTAACGTTTGTAAGTACAGTGTAAAGGATGAGCATGGGAAATTTGGGCTTCCTACGTATATTGGAAGTCGCAGAAATAATGAGGAGAGGTTTCCCCTATCTATATATACAGTTTAGGGGGTATACCCGTTTCCCCCGCTTGGGTGTTGCAATAGGATATGAAACATACCTACTTTTTGTAAGTACACTGCAAGGAATGAGCATGCGAAATTTCAGCTTCCCACCTACAGTATATGGAAAGTGGGAGAATTAGTCATGAGTCAGTGAGGGCTTTCCTTTTATAGGTATAGATTGGGTTGGGCATTACTGTGTCTGTGGTTTGGGGCTCAATGGCGCCCTCTGGTGGTTACACTGTCCAGGATGTCTGTGCCATTGAGATAAAACTAACCACAAGATAGGAAGCAGAGCTGGATGAGGTGTATTTTGTGCATACACACACACACCTACTGTATATTCAACTACATCAGGCCAGTTAAGAGTTGCCATTAGCACACGTCTTTGGGATGTGAGAAAAAACCAGAGTGATCAAACCACACATCACATAAAAAAAAAAGTGAAAATACCTGACTCTTACAATATATTGAGTGCGGAATCCAAGTAAGGTTTTAGAATTTTTCTATCAGGTATTTTTTTGAGTGGCATGAAACTTAAATTTGAAAGTACTGTATATTTACATGCTTACTAAAATGACAAACGTATAATCTAAAACTTTAGTCGTTTCTGATTTTTCTGATATACTTCACCTTAGAAACATCTCTCTCTCAAGAGTCCAACTGGAGTTAACCAACATACTGGAACTCCACTTACCTTGGAGACTGGAAATGTCCCGATGAAATCGTTTGCCATGCTCATCACTAACCAGGAAACAAGTCCAAGCAATGAATCCTTAATGACATGTAGTAACACACCCCACTGTTTGGTATGCCTTGAGAAGCTCCCTCAACATTTCGTGATAGTTTTTAGCTTTATAATATTCCAAAATGTTTCTGTAGACACTTTTGAACTCTACCGAGCAGCTTTCTCAGTTTCATTCACCTCTTTTTCATGACTCTCATCTTTTTAACACTTCTCTCATATGAGAACTTACAGAAATGCCTTCCTTAATCTTGGCCTCACTGATCCAGAAAATTCATATCTGAAGAATATGAATCCCATTTGTGTTTTATGCATTACTTTATCAACATTTCATAAGTCCATGTTTCATATGCAGGTAAACTTCCTCAGGGTCAACAAGTGGACTGTTTACCACATTTGTCCTTTTGTGAAAGTAGTGAGACACATTTTGGCCACTCTTTCTGAACGTAGTGGTTCTTCTTGTCTAAGCATGTTTCATCTGCCTGGTCTGCTGCACTGATCAGTTTGTCATACTCTCTATCTTTCTTTTAAAGTGATTTATGGTCATATTATAACATAATAGTGATTAAAATTTTAAAAATATATACAGTATATTTATTTATTAAAATCAATAGCACTAAATGATTAAAATATGAAGGTGGTGTCACAAGAAAACTAAGCCTAATAGAAAAAAATCTGACTTCATATTTGGATTTTAATAATAATAATTAATAATAATTCATTACATTTATATAGCGCTTTTCTCAATACTGGATTTTGAATTATAAAACATTAGCTACACTACCTGTCTTAGACAGAATAAAACATCTGCTATCTCTTGCCCTTCATGTACCTTCAGCGTCTTTCCTTGGTATCTATCTGTGTCTATCTGAACCACTCTTTCATGGTGCTGCCTCTTTCAATTGCATTCCCATAATGCCTGCTTCCTGGACTCTGTCACTTCGAGGCACCTTGCTTGCCTGCCTCCTGTCCACGCTTATACTTCCCGTCTTTGAAGGCAACGCTCAGTGTGTCTGCTACAGCTTTACTCTTCCTTTTGTGTTTCACAAGCGCACTTCCTCTTTTGATTGCTGGCCTGAAATCAAACTGACCAATCACACCAAAGCCAAACTGACCAATCAGACTGCTTGCAGGGACTGGACATACATACAGACTGTAGTGTTTTATTATATAGTAGATGCTTAGAACACCCATGACAGTCCTCAGGACAATATTGTTGTTATCTTTAAAAACATTACTTAAATCTGACCATTGTGAGCTAAAGTGAAGCAGTAAAGCAATAATTGTAAAAAGGAAATTCATTTATATATTGACAGAAAAGGTTTCAGTTTGGTGTTTTGCTATATTAGGACTATTCCACAGGTGCACTGTTTGTCTGCCAGCTGATGTCTTGTATGGAATAAATAGGCAGTGCTTCTGGTGACTTGATTGTAGGAACAGTAAGTCATTTATAAATGAAACAGCACTCGGGCAGGAAGGCAACCTCAGAGCACACATATACAGGGGTTCGAGAAGGGCAGGTGAGGAATACGCCAGGGCCGGAGGGCTGCTGCACCTTGTCTGCTCGTTGGCTGATTCCCCTGACACAGAGAGGTTCCTGCTTGTGTGGAGCAAATCAAAGCAACGTGGGGCTCGAGCGTACCAGCAACTGGATTTATTGAAACTAGCTGAGAGTGTGCCAATTTTTCATTCCTAACCAAAAGCTCATTTCATAATGGAACTTACTGAAAAAACATGATGTAAGGAGCTTGAACACTGCATTGTATCCTTTAGCATCTTCAGCACTAATTTAGTGAAAATGTCTAAATATTTTTCCTAAATCAGTTATTTGAGAGTTGTTGGAGAATGGTTGATGACTTTTTTCTTTATGCTACACACTTTGTTGGTCTTGATGTTTTATTGCAGGAGCTTCACCAAATCACATTTTGTATAGCTGAAGTTGTTAAAGTAAAGTAAAACTGTGAGTTTGTCTGAATGTGTATTTTGCTGAAGTCACATCATAATGTCCTGTACCATTTATACACTCCCTGTGACCCTACTCAGGATGAAGCTGGTTTGAATGATGGATTCATGGATGGGTGGATGTGCCCTGTGCTGGAATTCTAGAGGTAAATGGGAGAGTATTTGTTGTTCTTTTTTTACATACACAATATATTGTAGTCTTACAGGATCAAATTAATTCTTTTTTAGTCAGTGAGAGTGTGTTGGATTGCAGTAGACCTGAGAACAAAGACATTTCATCCAAATTGGAGAGCTTTTCAGCGTTAGCTTCTTCTGACAACAACAGTAGGGTGTAACACCATTGAATTGTGGAAGCAACGCAAATGCAGTCATAGATTGTTTACACCCTTACTGAGAATGGATTAAATATAAAGTATTTGATAGACTTCACTTTATATGTTGCAGTTTTTCATATGCCTTGCAGTGATTTTTATAAATTACAATATGAGGGATGAGCCAGCATTGTCAAGCAGGAGTATTTTTGTTGATATTGTAGAGTCTGGTCTTTAGTATTATCTCTGTCTGAAGGTTATTTTACTTGCAGCTTTCTGTAGAAAGAAGTCAGAACATTTTATTTTTATTTACATTATTATCACTTATAAAGTAGGCCACCGAGAACACAATCACATGCAGTATCTTGCAGTGGTGTTGTAGTCACAACAAGGATATCCTGTTAGAAGATTAAGTTGAGCTGCCCCTCGGTGATAATCATTTTTTTTTCATTTTCATTTTGGAAATAGAAATAGTATGAAACTGATTTTCTAAACTTGATTACTGTTCTGTATAGCTTGGTAAGTTAGAAAGTCTGGCAACTGGCCTTATTCTGAGCAGTTTTTCAGTGACATGTGTAGGTCCTCACATCCATAAACATACATTTTTTTACTTCCTAAAATGAACTAAAATGTTACTTTATTATTTCAATAAAACCAAGGAGCTGGTTGTGGAGTTCAGCAGTAAGCAGCAGCAGTCCTACACCCTGCTAACCATCAATGGGACCCCAGTGGAGAGGGTGAACACCTTCACATACCTTGGAGTTAATATCTCAGAGGACTTGAGCTGCACTTTACATGCACAAGCACTTATCACAAAGGCAAGGCTGCAGTTGAGGAAATTTAGGGTATCCCCAGTGATACTTAATCTACTCTCTATATATAAAATTCTAAACCTAAAAGTGCAACGATTTTGTGCAGTGATTTTATGTGACATTTTTATGTCACGTTTTTTGTCATGCTTTAAATCAGGTTTATTTTAAAACCTACATATATATTATTGGTATGATTCTTTTCAGAGTTTATCAAACTTTAATGTGATGTTGTTAGATTTTAAGATACTTATTCCGTTTTTAAATTATAAACTAAAAAATATCAAGAACTCACGTCCCACGAGACGAGACTTTGTGCCAAGAGATTTAACCATGCCCAGGCTGGAAATAAAAGACAAAGACTAGGACAGCTGCTGTACAAGCTTTTAAATGTTTGAAGCGCCGTGCGAGATGCATATCACGCTGCACGGCAGCAGCAGCAGCAGCAGCAGCAGCTGATCGAGCAAAGAGGAGGTAAAAAAACAACTGTATTTGTTTCCCATTGTATCACCGTTTAAGAGGGGGTTTCGGAGGAGCGACTGCGTCTCCTTGGGGTTCGTTCAGCCCAGCTCTTCACAATGCAAGCGGCAGAGACGCGAAGTGGCTGGCACGTAGTGCAGGCCGGAGAGGTTGGCGAGCAAAGCAAGCAGGGGGCAAACCCCCTAGTACTTACTATAAAAGGGTACTATAGAAATCATACAAACCTAGAGCATCACGTCCTGGCATGGCAGTTGCTCAGCACAAGGCTGTAAGAGCCCTGCAGAGAGTGATTAAAAAAGCAAAGCATTTTATGTGTTGTGTTCCAAAAAAAAGGACATTTACAATAGATGTGGAACCAAAGCAATTAAAATTTTTAAAGATCCTTCACACCCCATGAACTGCCTGTTCAGACCTACTGAAATCAGACAAATGTTAATGTAGTCTTATGGCCAAATGTGAGAGACTTAAAAGGAGCTTCTACCCCCATGCCATAAGACCTCTTAATCAAGACATGCTGCTGCTGCTCATCCCTTATTTATCTAAGTAATTTTTAAAATGTATTCACTTATTGACATAATACCCCTATCATATTATCTACATTATCTATTACTTATGTTATTTCTCTAATGCACAGTCTGTTGAGCTTACATTTCACTGCACATTATACATGTATAATAGGTTAAGTGATGAATAAAAATGAATCTTGAATCTATTGATTTGCAAAACATACTCTTCATTTTTGTTGCATTTCTGTACCAGCTTAATGATGCCATGGGATTAGGGCTTATCCTGCCATTTAGTCCAACCCTGAATGTGTCACCTGCAGTGGCATAGCTAGGCGCTGGTGGAGGGGGCGATGCGCCCCCGCCGGCACATTTTTGGGGGTGGCATTATTAGTCAAAAGGCTCAGTACAATTCGTGTGTACGCAGCAGGGTTCGGAAAAATATCACTCATAAATGAAAAAAGTAAAATTCTCTGATTTTTTCCACAACTGCTTCAAAAATAATTTTCGGACTGTCTTTCTGTGATGGCATCAGACACAGCAGTTGAAATTTATGAGGCAATAACAAAAATAAACATAAACATTACACCGATAATAATTTCTAGGAAGATAAAGAACTAATTTACAATTTATAATTTCGTTTCGTTATCAATCCAAATGCGTTCTTGCTCTGTGCAGAAAACATCACTACCTATCACTTGTACACTACACTGGTTCTTGTTTTTGCAGCGTAATTATATTAAACTAATAATTTGAATATGGCTTATCAGTGCAGCTATACTATATTCTTATCTAGTTGATGCTTATAAATAATTATATGTGAAAAATGATTGCTGTTTCTCTATATATGAATAAATCTATGCAAAATTTATCTTTTTTTTTCTATACGTCATTTTCTATTTAAATAGGTTAACATATTCAGATATGTTGGAAGGTGAAAAACTGAAGCACGAACTCTAGCTATGCCACTGGTCACCTGTCCATTGCAGGGCACATTTATAATTTGACCCATATTCACTCACTCTCACCAAAATTCAGGTAACCCCATGCACACATTTCTTTGGGATGTAGAAGGAACATTGGAAGGCTCAGAGAAAACTCCGTGCATACACAAAGAGAACATACAAACTCCGCATAGTCAGTGACTTGACCTGGATTTGAACCGTGGCTCATGGAGGTGTAATGCAGTAGCTTTAATCGCTGCAACAGCACAATCATTAAAAAGTAACAATAAATGTTTTGCCTGAATTAAATTAAATCAAGTCACCTGTTACAGAATGCTTTAATAAGACACATCATGTAATTAGTTGCTGTGGTTTCAGTAATTGGTTTTTAAATGTTTACACGTTTTAGTGTGTGGGACTGTCTGTTAAGGCCAAATACACACAAGTCTGCAGGTAATATGCTTAGCAGATGAATGTGTCTGAGTTTCCTGAAGTTAAATGCTGTTTTTTCAATCTAAGGATCATTCTAAAGCTTCTTTACCACGGTTGATTTTGGCAAGTCAAGTAAAATGACACCTTTTATTGGCTACCTAAAAAAGATTACAATATGAAAGCTTTTGAGGCAACTCAGGCCCCTTCTTCAGACAAGATGTTATACAGAAACTGGAGTTCCTTGTGTTTATATGGACACCAGCATTGGAAAACCTTTACGTGACACATCTTCAATGTCATTAAGCAAGAGAGGAGAACAATGTCTAGTCAAGATCTTTGGATAAGATAACTGTCCAACAAAGTCTTTTGAAGTTTCTTGTGAGTTGTTCAATACAATGTGGATCTGTAGTCAAGTTGTCTGTGTCAGTCCGAGAGATGCAAACAATCCTCAAATCTGGCCATAAATCTCTTGTCTTGCGTTAAATGTGTTAAATTTTAGCATGAGTTTCACTTCTCATTCTTTTCTCTCGTGCTGTGTTCTGAAGTTGCCCATAAGCACTGTGACTTTAAAGTCCCTCTCACAGTGTCCATGGCTGTTGAAGTGAGCTGCTACAGGAACATCAGTGTTACCATACTTGATGTGTGTAAATTTATTCTCTGGCGGAGTTTGTCCAGTTTCTCCCACACAGAGTGCAGTGTCAGGACATTTCATACAGAGAATGAGGTAGACTACATTAAATGATCTGCAGGAAAATGATCACTTTATGCGATGTTCTAGTCGGCAGTGTGGTATGTTTTGTAAGATGCATAGAAAGTACCGATCATCAATGGTACTTGGTGACTTGCAATGGTACTTGCAATGGTACTTGACTCTACATTCAAATCCATTTCATCAAAACTGGTGCCACAAAGCAGGTTTTGGAACTCCTTAATACAGATCAGACAATACACAAGACGAGGTCATTCATTCTACCTTTATGCAACAACAACAACAACAGCGATTCATTTCTTGTATAGCCCAAAATCACACAAGGAATGCCTCAGTGAGCTTGTTTTTTGACAGCCCCCCAGCATTGATGCTCTAAGAAGACAAGAAAAAACTTCCAAAAAAAAATCCAGATTCACAATCAAATGATAATAATTAATAACAACTTAATTGAATGATCATACAGTGATGGTAGGAGTTTTAGCACATTCAAGATCACAAAAACTCACCAGGGAAGGCAAAAAATGATTCCCATCTCTTGCTGTTCTTGTGGCCTACCACCGAACTCACAGTGTGACAATAGGCAACCCTCGAAGAGCCTACAAAGAGAACTGACAATGAGGTAGGCTGTGTGACAACCTATAATAAATGAAAGTACATCATGTACCACTAAAGAGATTTTATGAAAAAAAGATTTACTGAAAGAGACAGGTTTTTTATATTTAGAATGGAATTGGGTTATTAGTAAGCAAGCTGAGTGTGACATTTATGCAAGTGAAAGAAGTAGAACATTTAACTTACCAATTAATGTTCCCTGAATGCAACACCTGCTTACTTATCACAGAAATAGAACTCAGTTCTTCAATGAATATTTTAAAGAGTTAATAAAGTGTGTATGATTTGTTAGGAATTTTCAGCTACACATTAATAAACCTTTCAATTGTCATGATCAAAATACAATGTCTGTGGGAACTCAAAATGAATAAATAATTACTTTGGAAGGATGGGTGAAAATCAGTATTCTGTGCTTACAACATACATTGATATGCTGTAACAGAATAAAAGCAGTCTAATGAAAGAATCATTAAAATTGATCTTAATCAGTGGCATTCAATATCAAGGGCCAGTGGGCCACAGCCTCACCATATGATATATTTTTTTCAATTTTCCATCAAATGTATTTCTTACTGCCTTTTTGTAATATGTGAAAGTATCTTAATGCCAGGCGCTTCAGACCTGTTTCTGCCTCATGGGGCCCTGCAGTGTTCTCACTTTACACTTGGGTGTGCGTGCACAAGTGCAGCTTCAAATTTCCAGTATAGTGACGAGGCACTAAAACCTACAGCTTATTCTTGGCATTCAAATAAGGTCCTTTTTTTAATGTCATGTTTTCACTTCGAGGTTCAAGCTTCTCCCAGTACAAGCTATGCAGTATAAGCCAGCAAGAAGGAACAAAAAGTCCTTAAAGGTAGCCAAAGTAATTAAAAAAAAAGCAAGCAGATCATTACCAGGAATGCGTCAAGCAGAAGGTATCACACTGATCAGAATAGGGCTGAGTAAGTATTTTGATCTTCATCCGTGTCTGAGGAACACCACCTGATGGCAATGCATTTGAAAATGCCACCAAAGAAGTCTAACAAAGAAAGAACAGGTCTTTAGAAAAAAAATGTATGTTGGCCTGGTGCTGTCCAGCAAACACCGGGCAGCAGGGTGGTTAGTGCTTCATTTGTTGGTTTTGTGTGTCCTTATTAAGTGCATTTTCATTTTTTGTTGTAAAGTTTGAGCATTTAGTTACTTGCACTGCACAATTTTATGGCAGTGATGCAGTGACGTCTCACACCATGGGCAGGCTGCACGCCATGGCTAGGAATGTGCATCTTTGCTGTAGGCAATATGGCATGCAGTTGCAAAATTATGCATGAAGCAGCATCACACAAAGATAACAAACAGAATATAGAGATATGATGGTGTTACCAGAATTATTAGATTAGATTAGATCAACTTTATTAAACGGGCGGCATGGTGGCGCAGTGGGTAGTGCTGCTGCCACACAGTTAGGAGATCTGGGTCCTCCCTGCGTGCAGTTTGCATGTTCTCCCCATGTATGCATGAGTTTCCTCTGGGTATTCCAGTGACCTCCCACAGTCCAAAGACAGGTTAGGTGCATTGGCAATTCTAAATTGTCCCTGGTGTGTGGGTGTGTGTGTGTGCGCGCCCTACAGTGGGATGGCGCTCTGCCCGGGGTTTGTTTCCTGCCTTGCGCCCTGTGTTGGCTGGGATTGGCTCCAGCAGACCCCCGTGACCCTGTAGTTAGGATATAGCGGGTTGGATAATGGATGGATGGAACTTTATTAAACCCCTGGGGAAATTCAGATGAATAAAGCAGTAGAAACATAAAAACAAGGATACAGACTCACAGGACAAATAATATAGTCAATTAATGAGCCTGTGGATAAAAGGGTTCCAGGATAGCGCCTCCTGGAGGGGATTTTTCATAATTGCCACCATTCCCTTTTTCACAACAGCTTCCAGTGTCTTCAGGGTTTGCTCTGTGATGGAGAAGTTTTTTTTTCTTCTTTACTAATCTCTGTAGTTCTCTGCTGTCCTTTTCAATTCTTTTGTGGTGGCATTTTGCACCACCACCAGATGGATGCACCCTGCAGTGCCCCAGCTGTCCACAAGACCAATTTCATTGAATCCTTTCAGACGAAGCCTAGAAACAATGAGGAATGAGGTAAGCACATTTATGTTAAATAGAATGCCCTGTGGGGTCTTTCGGCATTGATACCCCTGCAGATTTTGTTTTTTTTTCTGTCTTCCTGTCCATCTGACCTTATCACTGGACTCATCTTCTGGAGTCTTACATCATGATATTGCATATAAGAACACTTCTTTTCTACTACTTATATATCTCTTATAAAAAGATAGTGTAGATTTTTTTTCTTTTCTACTTATTGATTAATATTATTGCCTAATCTTATTTTTCTATTCTTGTAACTTTCTCTTTGACATGTTGTAAAGCACCTTGAGCTGTATCGTTTGTATGAAAATGTGCTACTGTATATAAATAATTGTTGTTATTGTCGTTCCAGATAAGGTTTTTTCAGCCATTGCGCACCTTTTGAGCTAAAGTTGCTTCCCCATGAGACTACAGCATAGAACATCACGCTGGCTACTACGGACTGATAGCTTGCTGTATACACCAAAAGACCTGAGTCTCCTCAGGAAGTACCCTCTGATCTAGCCCTTATTGTTCAGTGCCACTGTGCTGTCATATCAGTCCAATTTGTTGTTTATGTGAACTCCTAGGTACTTGTAGCTCTGCACCACTTCCACGTCCTTCATCTGAATGGTGACTTGTCTCAGAGGCTCCTTGGCATGTTTGAAGTCCACCACCAGATCATTTGTCTTGCTGATGTTGAGTTGCTGGTGTTTGTCCTTGCACTACACAACAAAGCCCTCCACATATTAATTCAGAGTATTATTATTATTATTATAATTATTTACTAAATAGATCATTAAAAACTAGATTAGTTTAGATTGAAATAAATAATTGAATACCAAAGCTAACGATTAATTTTGTCAAAAAAGTGCAACACCCTAGCAAATTCCTAATCACTGCCATGACACTCAGTGTATGTAAGATGGAAACGTTGACTCTTTGGTAACTCTGTACTCTTGAAGCCTTACCTTGCTCCTCTAATTGATACAGCTGACCATACTACAATAGTATGGTGCCTCACTTTGTGTAATTGTCTGATTATGTTTTTAGCAGTGAGTTTGTGTTATGAAACTGGGAATGTGAGGATTCTGTAACAAGGTAAATTGTTCCTTGCAAGCTATTTTTCCATCCATCCATCCATCCATTCTCTTCCGCTTATCCGAGGTCGGATCGCGGGGGCAGCAGCTTGAGCAGAGATGCCCAGACTTCCCTCTCCCCGGCCACTTCTTCTAGCTCTTCCGGGAGAATCCCGAGGCATTCCCAGGCCAGCCGGGAGACATAGTCCCTCCAGCATGTCCTGGGTCTTCCCAGGGGCCTCCTCCCGGTTGGACGTGCCCGGAACACCTCACCAGGGAGGCGTCCAGGCTATTTTTGTCTGGTGTAATGCAATTTGTATTATTTACACATAGAATAAAAATATCAAAACAAATTAAATATAGCATTGCCTGTGTTTTGTGAGGAGTCTTAATATCTGCTAGATCAACTGAATATTTGTACTTGTTTAATAACAACATCTGCTTAGTGATGCACATAAAAAACAAAATGCTATAATAGTATTTAGTAGACTTTTAATTTACTTAATGGTTTATTTAAAACATTAACCAATTTTGTGAGTTTCCCTGGATGGCTAATCCCACTAGTATGTTGTTATTTAAGTCCAAAGCAGGGCGTACTGTTCATCTGTAGCAAAGTTCCCAGACATTGAATACTATCATGGGATTCAGTAACTGGCTGACTCCCCATGGGAACAAATATCACTCCCCCCCAAGTAACCCCACAAGGCCCTGTGAGTTACATCTTATTAACTGACTCTCTTTATTTCAATTCATGAGTTTCAAGGTCATCTTTATGAAAACTTGTCCAAGACCACCCTCTAATTTTTAGAACACATTCCATGTCAGGATAGTTTTATCCCTTGCAGATGGTTAAAAAAACAATCCAGAATGCTTCATTAAGTTCTCTCTGTAAAAGTTGCTGCTAATTCTTAAAGTGGGTGTCTGCTTCTAATGAACCTTCTGGAATTCCTGGAATAGCCGCACTCTGCTGCATGCAGTGTCCTCAGTGGAGTAGCATCATCCCATACATTCAGGAATCAAAATACGTTGCTGGTGACTATACTGATCACATGGAAAGTTGATTAAGTCTTTTTCAGAATTGTGAATCATATTGGTGGACCTGTTTCGCCCCAGTCAAAATTTGCAATCTTAAGAGTTAGGCTAAATATATTTTTATAAATTTGTTAGTGCTGAGTGTATGTTAGTATTTTCCTGGTTGATGTCTCCCAATTTGACCCCATCAAATTCAGAGCGTTAGATGCTATAACTGATCCTAATATATTACACAAAAACTGGTGGTAACCCTTGACACTGATGCTTTAGCAAAGTGGCACAAGAGTTGGCCTCATCTCTATATATATAAAATCCAACATCTGTCTGTCTGTCTGTCTGCTTTTCACGAGAGAACTACTTAACTGATTTAAATCAGGTTTTTTCCTATAATTTGGTTGAACATTCTGATTGATTTTCCGACTTTGTGCTATGTATCGTAGTTCGTTTGCGGTACTGATTTATTTGCATGAATCTGAGAGAGACGCAGCAGGCCGAGGGGAGGGGGGCGGGGCTTTCCTCACTCATACGCCAGCCTCGGGGCATTCCTTACCTCCACTAAGCTAGCAAATGAGAGAACTACTTAACGGATTTAGATCAGGTTTTTTTCTATAATTTGCTTGAACATTCCGGTTGATTTTACGACTTTTCTCATCGCACTAAGAATCATAGTTCGCTTGCAGGAGTGATATGTTCGCAGTAATCCGAGACAGAGGCTGCAGGCCGAGAGGAGCGGGAAATGTGATGTCAGGAGTAGGGATCCAGGCAGGGCCCTCCTCACTGTCCTGTTTCACTGCTACGTGGGTGGAGCCACAGGGGACGGCTAGTTCAAGATAAATCTTGCCTGAAGAAGGGGCCTGAATTACCACAAAAGCTTGTATATTGTAATCTTTTTAGTTAGCCAATAAAAGGTGTCATTTTGCTTGACTTCTCACTACACTGATAATGGCTAACACGGTACAACACCCTAGTACTAAAGATAAATCCCTAAAGAGAAAACCAAACATGGCCAACAATCTACAAAGGAACATTACAAGGTGTTCCTCCACGTTGACAACATGAATCAGCACTGTTCCCAGTCCCTTTTTGTCACATCAGTTTGGAGTATAAAAGGGTGAAATAACGAAGTTCCCATCAAAATGAGTTCCAAATAAAAAGCTTGATTTAAGTTTCAATATGCAGCTTTAGCTGGCTGATTCCATACCACATTGCATGGGGTGCTCTTTTGAACTAACTCAGTAGGAGGGCCAGTTCCTTCAGATAAATAGGGCATAACCATTTAGTAATAATGCCAGTCCTAGAAAAGCCTGTACTTGTGTCTTCATTTTAGACCTTGGCCATTTAGTAATGGACTCCACTTTGTACTGCGGAGGTATTACTTTACTTTGACTCTTTTATGCCTGATGGGAAAAGCAGGTGAATTTGCATGAAGGGACTCGGTGGAGATTCAAAGTTTTTGTAAAGTCTAAACCTACCATCAGTTCTATCTTTCACCCAAACCAAAACAGTATATTCAAATTCTTCTCAAGTGTTGGAAAAGATGTTAATGTTACCAAGGAAGGTGGAATAACAGTTTTGTGTGAGTTTAGCATGAAATCCACCAGAGGTTTACAAGTAGCCCAGTGCAACCCAAACAGAAAAACATGATACTACCCTTGTCCGTTAGGAGTACTAAACAGGGTTTATCTTCCGTGGAACCTATCAAAAAAAATTTGCAGTACCTGTGATGGTTAGGAAAAACGAACCCCTAGAGTTTGCCTTCCTTTAACACTTGGTAGGTGTCAAATTAAGAAACTGACTCAGGTTCCATTGGGTGTAGGCACTAACATTATAGAACAAGACCATAGACTGCTTTCTTTGATTACACTCATTTTCCACACTTTTGCCCAAGCCAGTCTTATCCACAACCCCAGGATTAACGTCAATATTATGTAAGATTAGAGGAGTTAATCCAGTTTTAATCACCACAATTTTCTCCGTAATCTCTGATACATTCAGTAATTAATTTCTTTTTGGTAGGTTTTACCTGGGACCAAAGTTTACTTCCAAGTGGTTAGAAAGGTGTCCTGTTATTTGTAAACCTGTTTCCATTCCAGTATCTCCTGGTACCCAGGTACCCAGGGATGATATAGATTCACATGATAGGTTTGTTTTTTATTATTTGGCAGTAGAAGTAGTAGTATTGTCACATGTACAGAGTACAGTGAAATTCTTATTTACATGTTCAACCAACAAGCAATGCGTCGCCACTCTCCAACGCCACAATAAACTTCATTTTATGGAATGAAGAAAACAAATAAAGTTATATGATGTTAAGGCACGTTTCTAGTTCATGAAACGTTGTAGAGCTCCATGCATAAATTACAAGTCAAGAACAATTTAAGATAGAGAACTGTGTGCTGTTTTGGTCACCAGATTACAAAAAGACATAGTAGTGCCTGGCAAGGCCCAGAGAGGAACATCTAGATGGGAGTGTAAAGTATGAGATGTGCAGAAAGATCAAATGAGCTGAACCATTTCAGTTCAAGCAAACAGAAATTAAGAGGTTACTTAACTGAAGTGTGTGAATTTATGAAGAGAATTTAAAAAGTGGAACCCAGCTGTTACTTTAAAGTCATTATTTCAGCAAGAGCATGGGGACATAGATGGCAACCTGCTAAGAGCAAATATCGCACAATGGTTAGAAAGTTTTCTTTCACACAGAGAAACATAGACACATGGAATAATTAGCAAGTAGAGTAGTAGAAAGTGGTATTTTAGGGACCTTCAAAACCTGGTTCAAATTTACTTTGTAGAAATTAGTGAATAGCATTGGTGGGCTTGTTGATCTGAATGGCCTCTTCTCGTCAAAACTGCCTTAATGTGTTAGTTTCAGAAGTCAACACAGTAGCGTTAAGAAAATGTTCTTGCTCTATCTCTAACTGCATTGTAGTAACTTTTCAGGAATGTCTACCCACTCATGGCTGTTTAAAAACCTTTTTCTAGATTCTCTAGAATTAAACTCATTTTAGCTTCAGCATCAATGCGAGCCACAACATGTTGTGTTTTACTTTCCTTTCCCCAGAAAATAGTCAGGGAGTCGATGGTCATTGGTCAGCTACATGCAGTGCTCTAATTTCCCCCCAGACAACTTCCCCCTGGCTTCCTGACGGTCTAAAGGATGAAATGTGAACCACTCTACACATTTAGATTTAGAATCTCTCTTGCTCATGATTTGTTCTTGGCATCTCCTCCTATGGAGAAAGAGGGGCTTTTGGTTCATTATGACATACACACTTCTGTTTCTTACCCAACGCTCTCCACATTCAAAGTAGCCCAGTGGTCAGTTTCCCATCAAGCCCCTCTTTAGCAACTTCTGACTTATTCAAATCAAAGACAATAGCTTTGTGATCAGATTTTGTTGTTTCATTTTCTGTTCACACACGTTAACTTCAGCAGAGACAGCAGTCTCACAGATGTGCTAGAACCCCCCCCCCCCCAAACCCCTCCTGCTTCTGTGCTACAAACACCAAAGTCAGATCATCTGTGAGAAACAGCTCACACTCTCTGAGATTTACCAGACTTAGAGTTGGCAATAAGAAAAACCTTTCAAAAAGCCTGGCCGATGGGTAATCAAACTGTCACAATTCATCCGCCACTGTCAAATTATCATCCAGGCCCAGATGAGAATCTGCCACCTTTCCATTCCACAGCTCTGCTTTTTTCACCCGCTAAAGACAAAACAAAAGATTACATGTAGCTTCCAAATTAGCCTCTCTTGATGCTAGGGCGTTCAAAACACTCTCTTGCAACACGACTGCTTCTCTTTTCAATCAACATTTAGCTTTTCAAGCTCCTGAATGCAGAGATTCAATTAACACAAAGCAGTCACCATGACCCAGCCTAGGTCAATGACAGCTCTACAGGCATATCTGCTAAACAATCCAGCCAAATAACATCATGGGCACAAACTCAGCCATCCAGGAATAATGCAGACTCTCTCAGCATCAACTTATAATTATCGTTTACTCACCAAACAGCTCAACATATCAGCTAAGATCCAGCTGACTGTGCCAAGTCTATTTTGCAATGATCATAGGCTTATCAAAAATGGGTTCTTTTATCTATAGCTCAGCATTCAAATCTAAACAGGCAGAAGAGGACAAAACATTTTAACATTAGAAAAATAACTTTTAGGGCTGATTTAATTTCTTAAGGCATCGTTCTTTAAACAAGAATCTTTGGTACAATAGGGATGAGGGCAAATTTCTTGTCTGAGATAAGGTTTTGTCTTTCCAGCTGTGCCCAAGTGGCATGACATCCCATGGCTGGATGGCTCAGTCACCTTCATGGCAACACTCAGCTGTTAAACCTTTGTAGTGAGCAAGTACCATGTCTTAGCCAGGGTTCATGATACCAAGATAGGTGGATTAGCAGATAATTTGGAATCCGTTATATCATTACAGAAGGACTTGGATAGCATACAGGCTTGGGCAGATGAAATTTAATGTCACTAAATGTAAAAAATGACACATAGGAAGTAAAAATGTTAAGTTTGAATACACAATGGGCGGTCGGAAAATCGAGAGTACACCTTATGAGAAGGATTTAGGAGTCATAGTGGACTCTAAGCTATCTACTTCCCGACAGTGTTCAGAAGCCATTAAGAAGGCTAACAGAATGTTAGGTTATATAGCACGGTGTGTGGAGTACAAGTCCAAGGAGGTTCTGCTCAACCTTTATAACACACTGGTGAGGCCTCATCTTGAGTACTGTGTGCAGTTTTGGTCTCCAGGCTACAAAAAGGACATAGCAGCGCTAGAAAAGGTCCAGAGAAGAGTGAATAGGCTGATTCCAGGGCTACAGGGGATGAATTATGAGGAAAGATTAAAAGAGCTGAGCCTTTACAGTTTAAGCAAAAGAAGATTAAGAGGTGACATGATTGAAGTGTTTAAAATTATGAAGGGATTTGTACAGTGGATCAAGACTGTTATTTTAAAATGAGTTCATCAAGAACACGGGGACAAAGCTGGAAATTTGTTAAGGGCAAATTTCGCACAAACATTAGGAAGTTTTTCTTTACACAAAGAATGATAGACACTTGGAATAAGCTACCAAGTAGTGTGGTAGACAGTAAGACTTTAGGGACTTTCAAAACTCGACTTGATGTTTTTTGGAAGAAATAAGTGGATAGGACTGGCGAGCTTTGTTGGGCTGAATGGCTTGTTCTCATCTAGAGTGTTCTAATGTTCTAATGTTCCTCCCCAACCTGGGGTTCAAATTCATTCTGTAAAGACACATTTTTCCATGATTTACCCCTCTGCTGCACAGTTTAAAATTATAAATCGAACAATTCAGATGTGTTTTATACGGTTTTATACGGTGAAAAAAAAAATACGGACACAGTGAAGAAAAAAAAAAAGTAAATGTCGAGATTAAAGTCGACATGTTGACTTTATTCTTGACATTTCCACTTTATTCTCGACATTTACGCCAAGATTAAAGTCGACATTTCCACTTTGTTGTCGACATTTATATCAACATTTCCACTTTATTCTCGAAGTTTATTTTGTCAGTAGAATGTAGTAAACTAAACTTAATCTAAAAATGAATGTTTAATTTACTAGTTTTTCTCAAATCCCATCATAAATTAATGTAGCACATTAAATGCTTTGTGTTAAGTGTTCCCTGACCCAGTTGTTAATCTCTACACGCTTCTTAAACGGACTTCCTCTTGCAGTGAGGAGGTGCCGGCAGCAATTCCTGCTCTATGAACATTCAGAATACTAAGATAAATACTTGATATCTTTTTCATGATGAAATGCATTAAAGTATGTATTAAACATGAGTGGCGGGGGGACACGGTTGCGTGGCTGTAGTGCTGCTCCCTTGAATTAAGGGGTCCCCGGGTCTATGTTCAGTGTAGAGAACGTTATAGCAGGTGTGATGAGACCCCAAAAAACTGGATATATGAATGGGTATCGCACAGGTTTAACTGAAATATTGTGTAAATGTTGGGTTCGTGATGTGGTGGTCAGACACACAAACACACAATACAATGGATGTTCTTCTGAGTGGGCTTAAGTACTAAACCCCCAGTTCCTATCCTTTCTTTTTCTTTCTCCACATAACCAATCACCACACGATAAACGTCTTTGTGAAATTAAAATTAGTTATAAACTTAGACCTCAGAGTTTTCAGAACTTTAAAAAAACATCTTCGTTATACATGTTTAATTATGCCATCCGTTCAGGGTTGCACCCATCCCAGCAAGCATTGTGTGCGAGGCAGGAGCAAATCCTGAATGGTGCGCCAGCACATCGCAGGGTGAAAAGGAGCAATACATACAGTAGCAGGGTCAATAAAACATAACAAAACCCCACATCCTACATGACTTTGAAAGGAAATTGAAGCACGCCGAGTAAACCCACCAGAAAAACATGTAAACTCAAGGCAGGGAACACCCGGGACCCCCTTGCTGCAAGGCAGCAGTGTAACCACTTCGCCACCGTGCCCACACATGCTTTAATACATTTCATCATGTAAATGATATCAAGTATTTATCTTAGCATTCTAAATGTTCAGAGTGCAGGAATATCATAAAGTGAATGTATTCTGTGTGGCAATTACTGCCTTCGCCTCCTTTTAGTGCAAGAGGAAATCAGTTTAAGAAGCGCATACCGATTAACATGGGTCGGGGAAAACTTAACACAAAGCATTTAATGTGCTACATAATTTATGACGGGGTTTGAGAAAATCTAGTAATTTAAACATTCATTTTAAGATGAAGTTTAGTTTGCGACATTCTACTGACAAACTACGAGAATAAAGTGGAAATGTCGACTTTAATCTCGACATAAATGTCGAGAATAAAGTGGAAATGTTGAGAATAAAGTCAACATGTCGACTTTAATCTCGACGTTTACTTTTTTTTTTCTTCACTGTGTTCGTATTTTTTTTTCCACCGTGGCCCTAATACGCTTCCATAGTTTTAGGTGCACATTGCAGACCTAAATTTAAGGGGATTTGAATACATTTAGGTCACAACATGTAGAAATGACAAAACTTTTCTACATGGTCCCCCATTTCTTCTTCTTCTTTCGGCTGCACCCGTTAGGCGTCGCCACAGCGGATCATCTTCTTCCATATCTTTCTGTCCTCTGCATCTTGTTCTGTTACACCCATCACCTGCATGTCCTCTCTCACCACATCCAAAAACCTTCTCTTAGGCCTTTCACTTTTCCTCTTCCCTGGCAGCTCTATCCTTAACATCCTTTTCCCAATATACTCAGCATCTCTCCTCTGCACATGTCCAAACCAACGCAATCTCGCCTCTCTGACTTTGTCTCCCAACCGTCCAACTTGAGCTGACCCTCTAATGTACTCATTTCTAATCCTATCCATCCTCGTCACACCCAGTGCAAATCTTAGCATCTTTCACTCTGCCACCTCCAGCTTTGTCTCCTGCTTTCTGATCAGTGCCACCGTCTCCAACCCATAGCTGGTCTCACTACCATACTGTAGACCTTCCCTTTCACTCTTGCTGATATCTGTCTGTCACTAATTACTCCTGACACTCTTCTCCACCCATACCACCCTGCCTGCGCTATCCTTTTCACCTCTCTTCCACAATCCCCATTACACTGTACTGTTGATCCCAAGTATTTAAATTCATCCACCTTCACCAACTCTACTCCCTGCATCCTCACCATTCCACTGACCTCCCTCTAATTCACACACATGTATTCTGTCTTGTTCCTACTGACTTTCATTCCTCTCCTCTCTAGAGTATATCTCCACCTCTCCAGGGTCTCCTCAACCTGCTCCCTACTATCACTACAGATCACAATGTCATCAGCAAACATCATACTCCACGGGGACTCCTGTCTAATCTTGTCTGTCAACATGTCCATCACCATTGCAAATAAGAAAGGGCTCAGAGCCAATCCCTGATGTCATCCCACCTCCACATTGAATGCATCCGTCACTCCTACCGCAGACCTCACCACTGTCACACTTCCCTCGTACATATCCTGTACAACTCTTACATACTTCTCTGCCACTCTCGACTTCCTCATACAATACCACACCTCCTCTCAAGGCACCCTGTCATATGCTTAGATGCAATGTGGCTCTAAACAATGCAACTCCTTCTGGCCTTATCTATACTTCTCCATCAATGCCCTCAGAGCAAACATCGCATCTGTGGTGCTCTGTCTTGGCATGAAACCATACTGCTGCTCACTAATCATCACCTCGCTTCTTAACCTATCTTCCACTACTCTTTCCAATAACTTCATGCTGTGGCTCATCAATTTTATCCTCCTGTAGTTACTACAGTCCAGCACATCCCTTTTATTCTTAAAAATCGGCACCAGTACACTCCTTCTCCACTCCTCAGGCATTCTCTCACTTTCCAAGATTCCATTAAACAATCTGGTTAAAAACTCCACTGCCATCTCATCTAAACACCTCCATGCTTCCACAGGTATGTCATCTGGACCAACGGCTTTTCCATTCTTCATCTTCTTCATAGTTGTCCTTACTTCCTCCTTGCTAATCCGTTGCATTTCCTGATTCACTATCTCCACATCATCCAACCTCTTCTCTCTCTCGTTCTCTTCATTCATCAGCCTCTCAAAGTACTCTTTCCATCTGCTCAACACACTCTCCTTGTTTGTGAGTACGTTTCCGTCGTTATCTTTTATTACCCTAATCTGCTGCACATCATTCTCAGCTCGGTCACTCTGTCTAGCCAATCGGTACAGGTCCTTTTCTCCCTCCTTAGTGTCCAACCTCTCATACAACTCATCATACGCCTTTTCTTTAGACTTCGCCACATCTCTCTTCACCTTGTGCCTTATCTCCTTGTAATCTTGTCTACTTTCTGCATCTTTCTGACTATCCCACTTCTTCTTTGCCATCCTCTTCCTCTGTATACTCTCCTGTATTTCCTCATTCCACCACCAGGTTTCCTTTTCCTCCTTTCTCTGTCACGCCAAGCACCCTTCTTGCTGTCACCCTTACTACATCTGCTGTAGTTTCCCAACTGTCTGGTAATTCTTCACTACCACCCAGTGCCTGTCTCACGTTCTCCCTAAACTCAACCTTGCAGTCTTCCTTTTTCAACTTCCACCATTTGATCCTTGGCTCTGCCCTCACTCTCTTCCTCTTCTTGATCTCCAACGTCATCCTACAGACCACCATCCTATACTGCTTAACTACACTTTTCCGTGCCACCACTTTGCAGTCTTCAATCTCCTTCAGATTGACTCTTCTGCATAGGATGTAATCTACCTGTGTGCACCTTCCTCTACTCTTGTATGCATTCTTTTCACCTCTAAAACACTCTTGACATACTGTTCCTTCAGAATATCCATACTCCATTTCTCCTCCTATCCCCACCATGATAGAACCATTTTAATCCACCTCCGTTCCACCTGGCCTTACTCCCCTTCCATTTAGTCTCTTGCACACACAATATATCAACCTTCCTTCTCTCCATCATATCTGCTAACTCTCTCCCCTTACCAGTCATACATTCAAAGTTCCTACCCTCAGTTCCACTCTCTTTACTTTCCTCCTCTCCTCCTCCACGTCTGCCCCCTCTTCTTCTTCTTCAGCCAACAGTAGCCCAATTTCTGCCAGCACCCTCTTAGCCAACAATACTGGTGGCGGTCGTTGTTAACCTGGGGCTCAATCGATCTGGTATGGAAATTTGTATTGTTGTCCGCATATTGATTTGGCAAAATTTTACACCGGATGCCCTTCCTGACATAACCCTCCCCATTTATCCGGGCTTGGGACTGGCACAAAGAAACACATTGGTTTGTGCTTGGACACAGCAATGACAGGTCATGTTAAAGAAGTCATGTTTAGTACTTTGTCGCATATCCCTTTGCATACAATGACTGCTTGAAGTCTGCGATTCATAGATATCACTATATGCTGTGGATTTTCTATGGTGAAACTCAGCCAAGCCTCTAATGCAGCCATCTTCAGCTCCTACTTGTTTTGGGGGCTTGTCGCCTTATGTTTTCTCTTCAGCATGTGGAAGGCCTCCTCAAATGGATTTAAATCAGATGATTGGCTTGGCCATTCAATAATTTTCCATTTTTTAGCTTTGAAAATCTCCTGCATTGTCTTAGCAGTACGTTTGGGATCATTATCTTGTTGAACGATGAAGTGCTGTTCAATGACTTTAGAGGCCTTTATTGGAACTTGAACACATAAGATGTTTCTCTACACATCATAATTCATTGTGCCACTGCTTTCAGCAGTTCCATCATCAATGAAGATAAATGCACCAGTACCTGTGACAGCCATACATGCCCAAGCCATTATACCCCGCCACCATGTTTAACAGATGAGGTGGTCTACTCTGGATCTTGGGCAGTTCCTTGTCATCTTCACACTTTGCCTTTGCCATCACATTGATACAGGTTTATTTTTGTTTTGTCTGTCTGCAGTAACTTTTTTCTAGAATTCTGCAGGCTTTTTAAAGTACTTTTTCACAAACTGCAATCTGGCCATCTTGTTTTTGAAGCTAACTAGTGGTCTGAATCTTTCAGTGTGGCCTCTGTGTTTCTGTTCATGAAGTCTTCTGCCGATAGTCATCTGTGACACACACATCTGCCTCCTGAAGACAGTTTCTGGTCTGTCAGACAGATATTTGGGTTTTTTTTCTTTACTAAAGTGAGAATTCTTCTCTCATCAGCAGTGCATGTCTTCCTTGGCCTACCAGTACCTTTTGCGATTGCTGAGCTCACCAGTGTGCTGTTTGTATTTAATGATATTCCAGATAGTTTGGATTTAGGTAATCTTAAGGTTTTACCAGTTTCTCAAATGGTATTATTTTTGTTTTTCAGCCTCATAATGGCTTCTTTGACTTTCATTGGCACAACTCGTGTCCTCTTGTTGGACAATGACAACTACAGACTCCAAAGGGTAGAAGCAAGCCTGGGTATCTTATGAAGCCATGAAACTCACCTGAGGAATCACAAGCACCTGTGACGCCAATAATCACAAACTATGGTGCTCTGAAATGAAGGGACCATGTAGGAAACATGTTGTGACAGAAATGTATACAATCCCCTTAAATGAAAGTCTGCAGTGTGCACTTTAATCACATCTGAATTGTTTGATATGTAATTTTGATCTGTGGAACTGACGGGTAAATGAAGGAAAAATGTATGTTTGTCCCAAACATTATGGAGGTCACCTTATATAAGCTGCCTTTGTTATGCTCCATATGTTTTGTGGGTGGTCCTCCCAAGAGACTGGGAGTCTCCTGCCAATCACCACCAGGAACTGCCCTCCACCTTATAAATCCGGAAGGTCTTTCACAGTTCATAGCAGTTGATTGTGTATGTGCTCTGGAGTCATGCTCTGTGTTTGACTACATTTCTGGATTACTGTATTGGGACTTTGTTTGCATTGGATTGCTTAGGTGTTTTTGGTCAATTCCTTTGCTTCTTGTATTCCATGGATCTCCATTGTTTTTGAAGAGCATTTGTTAGAATAAACCTTTTATGTAATAAAGATTTGGTGCTTTCCCTCATTACCAACCAGGGTTTGATGGTAATATCCCTCTCTAGTGAAAATTTTTTGGAAATGCCTTTAGACCTTATTGGGACTTTTATGCTTGGTACTCCAAGTCGACAACAGCAAGATGTTGTAGCTGTGTCCCTTTTTTATCTTTCAATTATATACTCATTTACTTTCCAATTGTTTGTCTCTGCAACTATCAGGATCCTGGGAGATTTTGCAAATTATTATTTATTTTGTAAATTATTAACAGGTTGTTTTCTGGCTCTAGTACTGAACTGCATATCGTTATAGGGGTTTTTGACACTGAGGAATCTTTTAAAATCAATAATGAAAGCTAGAATTCTTCATCCAAGAAGGCAACAACCAAGGATATTAGTTTGCACATTACACAGGGGATACTGTATGTGTTAATCTAGTATATCCCATCACTTTGATAATATCACATGCATAAACATATTCTGGGGAATTCTGGGAATGATCACCTTGGAAACACCCAATGCCTAGATCTAAAATTATGGCACCCATAACAAAACAAAAATGTGTCACGGCATACCATTGGGTATATACAGCTTCTTCAGAGTCAGAAAGCAAATGCCATTTTTCAAATCCTTGAGTTCAAAAACCAATTAAAAGCCATATACTTCTAAATTTACTCAGGACAACCCAACAAAGAACACTAATCATAACATAGTACAACTACAGTACTTATATATAAGAGTATGTAGGCAAACAAAATCAACATATGTACAGTAAATATAGCAAAAAATCACATTTACCACTAATGTGTAGCCTCCACTGGGATGATGCAAAAGTAGTCGTTTTTGCACCAGTATGGTCACCACATATTAGCTGTTAGGTGGTGAAGTGGTGAGAGTGAGAGACAATTAAAGACAGAGGATGATGAGGAGACCAGAATAACTAGGCCATGGTGGGCAAATTAGACTGGACATTTTGATATATTCTACTCTTTACAAAGGATAAACAGGGAACTTTTCTGACCAGATTCAGGGCCTTGGTTTTACGTTTCATCCGAAGGGCGGTGTCATTTTTACAGAACAGTGTACACAAAGACCACAGAGTAAGCGCTCCCTGCTGGTCTCACTAACACCTTTTCTAGCAGCAATCCAAGCTTTTCCTAAATGGTTTCCCATCCAACTAGTTCCCGGGCCCGAACATGCTGTGTATGGCTGCTGGTAACCTAACCTAACATTCGCATAATACACACATCACATGAATTAATCATAATTATCAAAATATAGTAATAATAATCCATTAATAACAATATTAATACTGTACTAAACTGCTTACAATGACATTTGGTTGCTCTTTGATTTCATTGATTGTATCCTCGTTGTTAAAGCACAACGTTGTTAATCGGTCATGACTGTTATATTTCACAACTGTTGCGATCTAAGCCTTTGGAATTTCTAATACTCGTTTTATACATTTTGTGTATGTTGTGGAATTTATTTTTTTACTTTTAAAATTTTTATATGTCTATTCTGTCAACAACTTTTTGTGTCAATTCCATTTTGGATTGTTGCCATTTTCTGAACATTTTTGCATGGCAGTTCTTATATTTCAGCCAGGATTAGGTTGGGGTTCAAATTGTTGTTATATCTGTTATGCTCATTCTTGATTCTTTTATTTATGTTAACGTTACTTTGTTGATTATGTGCATTATTCTTTGTTTCTGATTTTGACTAAGTACAGTATGTAAGCTGCCTGTGTTACATTCCATGCGTTTATTCTGAATGACCCCCTCAAAGGCAGAGGCCACCTGTCAAGGCGGAGTGGTGGCTCTGAGGCTAGGGATCTGCACTGGCAATCGGAAGGTTGCCGGTTCAAATCCCGTAAATGCCAAAAGGGACTCTGCTCTGTTGGGCCCTTAAGCAAGGCCCTTAACCTGCAATTGCTAAGTGCTTTGAGTAGTGAGAAAAGCGCTATATAAATGCAAAAAATTATTATTATTAAGTCACCTCCAGGAACTTTCCCCCTCCCTATAAATCAGGATGGTCTCCAACAGTTCCTGGAGGTTCATTTCAAATATGCTTAGGAGTGGTGAGTTTACTTGTGTTTTTTTTTCTGAACTTTGTGATTTCTGGATATTTTGAACCTCTGCTCTGTTTTTTGACTTTGGGCAGTATATTGGGACTTTGTTCTCCGTAGATTGCCTTTGCTGGCAAATGCTTTATCCCCTTTGAGCCTCATAGTGTGACATATTATTTTGTGAAAATAAACCTTGCACTGTACTTTATGAAGACCTGTGTTTGCCCTTATATCTAGCCCAGTTTTTATGGTAAATCCCCCATCAGCCTGCAATCTCGGAATTGTTTTTTGGGACTCCTAGTTGCTAACAGCAGTAGCCATATTTTCATGTTCACTGTGCATGCTGCCAGTTACATGACAAATTTGTGCAGTATTGTGACCTTCCTATAAAAGATGGCGACTCACAGCTTCAAATATTCAACAATAGTTATTGTAAGGGTCTTTTGCAGTATTTTCTTGTCTTCCTCCTTGGTTTTGTGAATTGACTTTGTTGAATCATTTCTTTTTGGTTTTTGACTCCCACCTGATTAAAGACTATGTATTGCGTGCTGCTTTCACGTTCATCCACCAGCCCTGATTGCACTATCACAGTTCTGCCTGTAAACAGTCTACTTCAGTTCTGTGCTTCTTAGACTTGAGAAAACGATCAAGAAAACTTTAGAGTTACTTGGTTAATATTCCCTTTCCTGGTTGCTTATCTCCCTCTGGATCTTGTAAAGACCATTAACAATTTTTGCATACCCATTTACAGCACAGATCACAGTGATGTATAAGTTATTGATATATTTGCTGCATACCGCTCCCACTAAAAACACAAGACAGAACAAGTGAAGGATTATTGGGGTCACAAGTGGGTAAACCTAATTTATTGATGCATAGATGAAGGAGACCTGTAGATCCCTGTGGCTTTGGGTACTTTGCAGCCTCTGTTAGCATCATGTGACCTTATCTTTGGGTGAATTTGCTGAGACACCTGGTCCTAGTAAGACTGGCAGCTGTCTTGAATGGCCTTTCTTTGCAAACACTCCTTACTTTAGAATGTTGGATTTTAAATTTTTTAGAAATAGCTTTAAAACACTTTCCAGCCCACTGAGTAGCACCAATTACTTCTCTGTGATGATTGCTGATGTCTTTTGCCCTTAGCATTGTGCTAACTCAAAACTGAATGCTCCCAACAAACTGCCAACTGCATTAATATAGTGTATTGATTAGCAACAGGGGAGGACTGGCCATCAGGAGATGTGGGATTTTTGCCAGTGGGCCAAGAGCTGGTTGTAGGCCATAGCCCTGTATCATATAGAAATTTAGGATTATAAAAAAAAAAAATAAAAAAAAAAAATCTTGCAGCTGATCTAAACACTTGTGTTAACACATTTTTCAGTTGTATATCCAGTCTGGGATAGACACACTGGCACATGTGGTAGCTGTCACTTCTCATAATCTTGACGTAAATTGAAAAGCACTAATAGCTGCAATATGTATTTGATCCATTTCATACCATTTTTCACTTTAGTTGTTATGTAACTTCAAATGCCATGTTCATGTGCTATCAGACAAATGAGAAAAATTTATTTCCCTAAAAAAAGTTTCACAAAGCAGGTCTTCCCAATGGGACAATTGAGAGAAAACCATGTGACGTCAATTCACCAAATTGCGAGGTAATGTTGACATCATCTCTTCCAGCTTTACAAAATAATAAATATTACAACCATGTCACTTAGACCTTATTATTTTTGTAGTCATATTTTTTTGGGGGTTAGGCGATACACAACTCACTAGTTTAGCTTGATTTTTCCAAAGAAAAAATAAAGCTTCTCTGTAAATTCTTATTGTTTCAACCAAAACACAAATCAACAGTAGTCTCTGAAATACTCTAAAATTTCAACACAGTGCAGAAACAAGCACTAGAGCCATTTAATTTGTGATACCAAGTATCAAGACATTGCTATTCATTTTAAAAATCTCATTCTACTGCACTGCAGTCTTCCTTAGCTTTAACCAGGTTTGATTCCACCTCAAAGGGAAACTTTAAATCTTTCTCATGCACTCACAGAGACTCACAGAAAGCAGCTTGTAGTTGAATGGTTAACAGACAACCCTGCTTGCAAACCACTGGTAACTGCAAGGATTCATAATTTTTCCAAAACAAAAGCTGCATTGATGCTTTGTATTAATATGTATGTATGTATATGTATATATATATATATATATATATACTGCGGTGGGTTGGCACCCTGCCCGGGATTGGTCCAAAACAAAAGCTGCATTGATGCTTAGTATTAATATGTATGTATGTATGTGTATATATCTATACATATTAATAAAAGGCAAAGCCCTCACTGACTCACTGACTGACTGACTGACTGACTGACTCACTCATCACTAATTCTCGAACTTCCCGTGTAGGTGGAAGGCTGAAATTTGGCAGGCTCATTCCTTACAGCTTACTTACAAAAGTTAGGCAGGTTTCAATTCGAAATTCTACGCGAAATGGTCATAACTGGAACATGTTTTTTGTCCATATGCTCTAATGGAGGAGGCGGAGTCACGTATTGCGTCATCACGCCTCCTACGTAATCACGTGAACTAAAAACAAGGAAGAGATTTACAGCACGAGTCAAATGCGGGAACGAAGGTAAATGACATTAATTTTTCACTGTCTTTTAATACTGTGTAAGCATACATATTAACACATGTGCAATTAAACGTGTGCATTTACGGGGTGATTTCTCAGGCTTAAAAGCTCGCCTTTTATCAAACGCGGGAACAAAGGTAACTGACGTTGTTCACTGTCTTTTAATACTGTGTAACCATACATATTAACACATGTGCAATTAAACGTGTGCATTTACGGGGTCATTTCTCAGGCTTAAAAGCTCGCCTTTTACTAAAAAGGTAAATGCAAAACTATTTTCAATCATTCTATGATCTGCTTCTCACAACTGAAGGCACCGTGGCTGATGGTAAATGACGTTAATTTTTGAGTGTCTTTTAATACTGTGTAAGCATACATATTAACACATGTGCAATTAAACGTGTGCATTTACGGGGTGATTTCTCAGGCTTAAAAGCTCGCCTTTTATCAAACGCGGGAACAAAGGTAACTGACGTTGTTCACTGTCTTTTAATACTGTGTAACCATACATATTAACACATGTGCAATTAATCGTGTGCATTTACTGGGTGATTTCTCAGGCTTAAAAGCTTGCCTTTTACTAAGAAGGTAAATGCAAAACTATTTTCAATCATTCTATGATCTGCTTCTCACAACTGAAGGCACCGTGGCTGATGTTACGTCACTTGCTGTCCAACCATGAGCGTTACCTGGTAGGTAACCGGCCAGTCACTTCACTCCCTTACGGGAATCGAACCTCTGAGGTTTTCTTTTGTTCTTAATTAAAATTTAAAAGCAATACTTCACCGCTGCTAAGCCCCTCTAGCGCTGACATCCGAGATTCGATTACCGTAAGCAAGTGCAGTGAGTGTGTAATTACATTCACAGCATTCGTAGTCTGATTCACAATCTGATTGTATGGGTGGTTACCTTCCAGGTAACGCTTATAGTTGGCCACCAAGTCAGGTCAAAGTGATCACTCGAGTAAAGGCAGCTTCACAAAAAAAACAGATCCTTAACAAACTGTTATTAGTATATTTTCACTCAATTTAAAAAGGTTTTATTTTCTTCTTAATAAAAATTTAAAAGCGGTACTTCGCCGGTGCGAAGCGCGTGGATTTGACCAACTGACACATACAGACATATTCATGAGTGCAGGTACTTCGGAAAGAAAGCACCGTGTAAACCTAAAGTTTAAATTAAGTTCATAGACCTACAAAAGGTTGCCATTCATTTGAGGCAAGATTGCTTTTTCTTCTGTACAACTATACGTTGCATTCTCAAGAGTGTGCTTGCACAGCTTCGGATATATATATATATATATATATATATATATATATATATATATATATATATATATATATATATATATATATATATATATATGTATGTATGTCTATATATAAATATGTAAGCTTATAAGTACTGCCTTACTTCTCTTTAAGAAAGGAAGATGTAATGATACTTGATTTAAATGATTCCATGTCTTCCTGGGTTTGCGTAGCTTATTGTCAATATCTTTACACGTTTTTTAAGACTTATTTACTGAAACGGGCTTTCACGAAAAAAGTTAGGGCTTTGTTACAGGATACACCCTCCACAAGTTAAGCAAGTAAAAATAAAATATATATTTCTGTTTTATTTAAACCTTTTAAGTTCATATGCATAGCCCCATTTGGCTGTTTAATTTTTTTTTTCTTTCTTCAGTAATATTTAATCTCCTTAAAGAAAAAGAACATATCCATTTTACTTTTTTTGTATCTCTTTAGTAATATTTTAGTGTAAAAGGATAACCAGTATTTAAACCTTTTATGTTACTTTATACATTTATTTTACACAATGTTGAAAAATTAATAAGAAAGCTACATATTTTGGCAGTTGCTTCTTTCATTTTCAATGAAATGAAAAAAGCTCTCCAAGAGAAAACGTCAATGAAGAAGAAACAGTTTGCACTATCTAAAAATCAGAAACCCTCATTTATAAAAGTTTGCTGCAGATGACTTAACTGAAAATAAATGAATAGTTCCTATGTGTATAATACATATTTATCTATTTTACTTATGCCTTTATTCCACCAACTTACAACATCTGAGGTACAATTTGTTACATTACTTTTGTTTTTTGCAGCACAGGCAGGTGAAGTGACTTCCTCAGGGTCACACAGTGGTGTCAGTACCAGAATTTGAACTGACAAGCTCCGGGTTTACTGAAATATTACTGAACAAAGAAAAAAAACCGAAAACGGGCAAATACGGCTATGCATACAGATGTCCATCCGTCCATTATCCAACCCGCTATATCCTAAATACAGGAGCCAGTCCCTGCCAACACAGGGCACAAGGCAGGAAACAAACCCCGGGCAATGTGCCAGCCCACCGCAGGGCGCACACACCCACACACCAGGGACAATTTAGAATCGCCAATGCACCTAACCTGCATGTCTTTCGACTGTGGGAGGAAACAGGAGCACCCGGACGAAACCCAGACAGACACGGGGAGAACATTCAAACTCCACGCAGGGAAGCGAACCCGGGTCTCCTAACTGACATCTTTCACTGCGCCACCATGCCGCCCGCATACAAACTTAAAAGGTTTAAATAAAACAGAAATATATACCTTTATTTTTACTTCCTTAACTTGTGGAGGGTGTATCCTGTAGCAAAGCCCTAAGTTTTTTCATGAAAGCCCCTTTCAGTCAATAAGCCTTAAAAATAGGTGTAAAGCTAAACTTGCAGCACCACTATTCAATTACACTTGCCTAACGCCTCTCCTAAGGGGAGATACTGTGGGATCTGGGCATCAGTCAAAGCACCAATCACAGGCCCGATTAGAAAGCAGGAAGCTGTGATTTGTCGTCTTTCTCCCATGTAACAATCACAGCCCGTGTTATTACGCACTATGTATGTATGTATATACAGTATATATGTATATATGAAGAGGATGGATGGATGTATATGTGTGTGTTTATGTATATGTGTATATGTATGTGTATATATATATATATGTTGATATGTGTATATATATATATATATGTATATATATATGTATATGTAGATATGTGTATACTGTAAACGTATATGTATATATATGTTTACATAACCTCTTTAACACACTACTTCTCCGCTGCGAAGCGCAGGTATTTTGCTAGTATATATATATATATATATATAATATATGTATAATATATGTATGTGTGTATATATATATAATATATATATCCATTTTCTAACCCGCTGAATCCGAACACAGGGTCACGGGGGTCTGCTGGAGCCAATCTCAGCCAACACAGGGTACAAGGCAGTGACCAATTCCCGGGCAGGGTGCCAACCCACCGCAGTATATATATATATATATTTATATATATATATATATATATATATAATATTTATTTATATATTGTGGCAGACGGTCGGGGTCCATGCCCAGCCAGGACGCCCCTGCACACTATTCAGGGGGAGCAGTCCTGGAAAGTGCAATACCTCCCCCTGGATGCTAGATGGCTGCCCCCATGGGTTGGTTTTATGCCAAGAAAGAGCACCACAGATGCAATGTTTGCTCTGAGGATGTTGATTGAGAAGTATAGATAAGGCCAGAAGGAGTTGCATTGCATCTTTGTGAACCTGAAGAAAGCATATGACAGGGTGCCTCAAGAGGAGCTGTGGTATTGAATGAGGAAGTCGAGAGAGGCAGAGAAGTATGTAAGAGTTGTACAAGATATGTACGAGGGAAGTGTGACAGTGGTGAGGTTTGCAGTAGGAGTGACGGATGCATTCAATGTGGAGGTGAGATTACATCAGGGATTGGCTCTGAGCCCTTTCTTATTTGCAATGGTGATACACAGGTTGACAGACGAGATTAGACAGGAGTCCCCGATGACTATGATGTTTGCTGATGACATTGTGATCTGTAGCGATAGTAGGGAGCAGGTTGAGGAGACCCTGGAGAGGTGGAGATATGCTCTAGAGAAGAGAGGAATGAAGGTCAGTAGGAACAAGACAGAATACATGTGTGTAAATGAGAGGGAGGTCAGTGGAATGGTGAGGATGCAGGGAGTAGAGTTGGTGAAGGTGGATGAGTTTAAATACTTGGGATCAACAGTTCAGAGTAATGGGGATTGTGGAAGAGAGGTGAAAAAGAGAGTGCAGACAGGGAGGAATGGGTGGAGAAGAGTGTCAGGAGTAATTTGTGACAGACGAGTATCAGCAAGAGTGAAAGGGAAGGTCTACAGGACGGTAGTGAGACCAGCTATGTTATATCGGTTGGAAACGGTGGCACTGACCAGAAAGCAGAAGACAGAGCTGGAGGTAGCAGAGTTATAGTTGCTAAGAATTAAGTTGGGCAGTTGGGAGACAAAGTCAGAGAGGCGAGATTGCGTTGGTTTGGACATGTACAGAGGAGAGATGCTGGGTATTTTGGGAGAAGGATGCTAAGGATAGAGCTGACAGGCAAGAGAAAAAGAGGAAGGCCTAAGAGAAGGTTTATGGATATGGTGAGAGAGGACATGCAGGTGATGGGTGTAACAGAACAAGATGCAGAGGACAGAAAGATATGGAAGAAGATGATCTACTGTGGCAACCCCTAACAGGAGTAGCCGAAAGAAGAGATATAGTTGTGGGAATTCTCCGTATAATGTCAGTGGTCCAATTCAAAAAAGGACAATTGCTATGGTCAAAACTGAAAATACACATTTGACAATTAGAGAATACATTCATGGGTCTTTTAGGAAAAATGGCAGGAAGGAATTGAAGCCAACACTGTGGGATGGAAATGATGTCATCATTGTGAGCCAGAACTGAAGTCATCAGACGAGGACTGGAAATGGCGCCATCATAGGAAGCTGAAAGTGCCGTTGCCTGGGACTGAGGTAAGAAATACTTATTTTTCTTCTGTTGGTCTGTTGGGAGAGGAAATAAACGCTTAGTACTCCGTTTCAACCTCCTATTTCTGGTTATTTCATGCTCATTTGGACCCTTTGGGCAATATTTTTATGAATCTAAATTATCCAAATCCAGGAATCCTACATTTTGCTGATATGCTTTTTACCATGTGTGCCTTGTGCCTTTTTCTAAAGAATTGTATGTTGATCCTAGAGTAGTAATTTTAAATAAGCACTAAAAGAGATCTAAAACTTTCCTTATTACATCAAGCACTTCATTAAAAAAATGACCTCAACAATAGTGAAAAGTGGGGCTTTAAAAACAAAAATAGCTTCTTGTAGTCTTGATATAGTCATCTGGGTCTATAACTGTTTGTGAAACTGTGAAGAATGAAATTACTTCTGTATCTTTATTAGTTCAACTTGATCATACCATATCATAATACAGAATGACAAATTACTGGTGTATTATCTCTGAAAAAAGTGTCATCGCGACTTCATTGTGCTTTTGCAACCATCTGTGATCTTCGACATGCTTAAGAATTTATTTTGCTTGCACTCTGCTAAGTAATGAAATGCTTTTCTAGGCTAACAGTGCTGTTTTCTTATCAGATGCAGCTTTTAGATTTTTTTTTTAGGATATGATTGCGAGAATGTTATGTCAAACTGTTTCTGCTGATTTGACAATCAGCCACTAGATGGTGTCCCTGACCCATTAATTCTCGTCCTGTAATCTATGAAAGACACTGTAAGTGACACATAGTCTTTTAAACCACTACCAAGCAAACTCCTTTGAATGTTTCATTTGGATTGACACAAACACCTTGGTCTACAACTATATATATATAGTGACACCAGTGGCTGGCATTGGATGGGTGCTGTTTAGCTACTCCCAGAAGTGTTTTGAGGTGGCCCTGAAGACCAATTCTGTTGCAGTTCATAATATCTTTATTTCAGGATGGACGTGTCCCCCAGTTTTGAATAATGCATTTGCTTTGCCATTAACTTTAGATTTTGGTAAGAATTTTCTGTGTCACTTTCTTAAAATATTTGAATGTGTTTGGTGTCTATTTACATTTTTATATGTGTTTGAACTGGAGTTGTGGATTGCGGAGTGGTGAGGTGTGGGAATGGCCCGTATGGGCAGTATATTTGCCACACACCTGGAGCACTATAAAATGAGTGTGTTTTGAGTACTTTATTTGTGTACTGGGGACTGTGTTGTGCCTGTGTGGGTCACGGGGAAGACGTGCCCCACAGGTGATGAAAATAAAAGTTTCTTTGTTTTATATGTGTGCCTCCGTGTGCATCTGTGTCGGGTCAGGTGCAGAGAGAGCGCCTTTGTTACAATATATATATATATATATATATATATATATATATATATATATATATATATATATATATATATATATTATATATATATATATATATAGTAGAAATAGTACAATATGGTACTATATATATATATATATATATATATATATATATATATATATATATTTAAATATATATATATTTATATGTATATATATATAGTAGAACTTGAACCCCAGACACAGACTCAGAATGTCCAAAAGCACACACATTTATTTCTTCTTTAATTCCTGCACACAACACAGTGCACCAAACAGCCGCACTAATTCAGTTCCTTTTCTTCTGCTGCCGCTACTCCTTTCCTCCCAAGCTTCGTCCACCTTACACCCGACACTGGCCTGTCTGAGTGGAGTGAGGCAGCCCCCTTTATACTGCACTTGGAAGTACCCCAGGTGCTTCCTAATTAACATCCAGCAGCACTTCTGGGTGTGGCGGTAGTCTGCATGTGAGTTCAGCTCCTCTTCTGGCAGCACTTCCAGGTGTGGTGAAAGTGCTGTATGCCAAGGCTCTGGAGCTGTCCAGAGCTGTCTAGGTGCCCCCAGCAGTGGCCACGGACCCCCACAAGATTGAGCTTCCCAGTTCCTTACCCGTGGCCCTGATGCTATCCAGGGGTGCTGCCCTCTTGCGCCGGGTGTGGCGGAAGTGCTGCGGGCCAGGGCTCTTCAGTCATTGGGTCACCCCCTGGCGGTGACCACGGGCCCCTATAGGGTTGAGCTTCCAAGCTCAGTTCCCGTGGTCCCCAAAGCAACCAGGACGGTCGCCCCCTTGTGTTCTGGAGGATCTACATGCTGTCAAATGAATGAACCACATGCCGTAGTGCAGCGTTAGGGGCTTCGCCTCTGGTGCTGATGTTCAAGGTTCGATTCCCAAGAGGGGACACAATGAGTGTGTACGACTGATGAGCCCAGAATTAGGGCGAAACACGTGTCTTGTACTCTTTGCATTATTTTACAGTAAAACTATTTCAACCATTATATGATCTGTTTCTCGCAAGTGAAAGAGGGCACTGTGGCGGATGTTAGCCAACTTGCTGACCAACCACAAGCATTACCTGGTAGGTAACCACCCATACAATCAGATTGTGATTCAGACTACGAATGCCATGAATATATCTATACTAATAAAAGGCAAAGCCCTCACTGACTGACTGACTGACTGACTGACTTATCACTAATTCTCCAACTTCCCGTATAGGTGGAAGGCTGAAATTTGGCAGGCTCATTCCTTACAGCTTACTTACTAAAGTTAGGCAGGTTTCATTTCGAAATTCAAAGCGTAACGGTCATAACTGGAACCTCTTTTTTGTCCATATACTGTAATGGAGGAGGCGGAGTCGCGTATCGCGTCATCACGCCTCCTACGTAATCACGTGAACTGAAAACAAGGAAGAGCCCTGAAGAAAACATTCATTACACAATTGAGAAGGCACAAGAGAGCAGCTCACGTGAACTGACTGAATGCAGCACGAGTGATCACTTCGATACTGCGGAAACAAAGCACGGTGTAAAACGTAAGTTTAAATTAAGTTTATAGAAACACTACCGCTGCCGTTTGCAATACCATATTCGCGAGATACAAGTTTAATGAGAAACGCTCCCGCTGCCGTTTGCAATACCATATTCGCGAGATACAAGTTTAATAAGAAGACACGAGGTATAAACGACACTTTGGATGGCTTTGTAACGGATTAAAAATTGCTGTAGCGAGAAACTTTTAAGTGCCGGGTCTTAGCTAACAGCACGTAGAACGCAGCACGTCGGAAACAAAGCACCGTGTAAACCTAAAGTTTAAATTAAGTTCATAGACCTACAAAAGGTTGCCATTGATTTGAGGCAAGATTGCTTTTCTCCTGTACAACTATACGTTGCATTCTCAAGAGTGTGCTTGCAACGTGGTATACAAACAGAACTATAACAATCATAATAAACGACAAAAAAAAAGCGAAGAACCCGTGGATTAAATAAAAAGGCTCCTTCCTTGGCGAAGCAAGGACAAAGGAAGACCTTATATGGCGTTCGTTTATAAAACAGCAGAAAAGCTGTGTTAAGGCTGCTTCACAAAAAAACAGATCCTTAACAAATTGTTATTGGTATATTTTCCCTCAATTTAAAAAGGTTTTCTTTTCTTCTTAATAAAAATTTAAAAGCAGGGGATTTATTTATATATATATATATATATATATATATTTTATATATATATATATATATATATATATATATATATATATATATATATATATATATATATATATAGATATATATATATATATAGATATATATATATATCTATGTATGTCTATATATATATATGTAGATATGTATATATATGTGTATATATATGTAGATATGTATATATATATATGTAGATATGTAAATATGTATATGTATATATATGTGTCTGTATGTGTATATATATATATATATATATATATATGTATGTGTATGTATGTATGTGTAAATGTATATATGTATGTGTGTGTGTATGTATGTGTGTATATGTATGTGTATATATATATGTTGATATGTGTATATATATGTATATATATGTGGATGTGTATATGTATATATATATATGTATATGTAGATATGTGTATATGTAGATATGTATATATATGTATATATGTTTATGTATATATTTGTTTACATAACCTCTTTAACACACTACTTCTCCGCTGCGAAGCGCGGGTATTTTGCTAGTATATATATATATATATATATATATATATATATATATATATACACACACACACATATATATATAATATATTTATATATACACACATATATATATATATATATATACACACATATATATATCTATATATATATATATATATACAGTATATACATACACACACACATATATATATATATATATATATATATATATATATATATATATTTATACATACACATATACATCTATACTAATAAAAGGCAAAGCCCTCACTGACTCACTCATCATCAACTCTCCAACTTTCCATGTAGGTAGAAGGCTGAAATTCGGCAGGCTTATTCCTTACAGCTTACTTACAAAAGTTAAGCAGGTTTCATTTCGAAATTCAACATGTAATGGTCATAACGGTCGACAATGTCCGCCATGTTAAACTTTCTTATTTATGGCCCCATCTTCACGAAATTTGGTAGGCGGCTTCCCTGTGCTAACCGAAACCGATGTACGTACTTATTTCGGTGGTATGACACCACTGTCGGCCGCCATATTGAACTTTCCAACGGTCTTTGTTACTTAATGGGCCCATCTTCAAGAAATTTGGTACATGGGTTCCCAACGCTAACTGAATCCTACTTACATACATATATACGTCCATAGCCTGCAGCTCGGTCCACAGTCTGAATCCTCCAGGCACTCCTGAGCATAACCTAATTTTGAAGGTTGGGGCACCAATAATGTCACTGAGAAACTTACACCCACCAAAACTTTGTAATGGCACGAGACTTCAGGTCACATGCTTGCAAAAGAACCTAATTGAGGCAACTATTTTTACTGGTGGTGGCTCAGGGGAGAGAGTTTTTATTCCTCGCATCCCCGTTATACCCTCTGATCTCCCATTTCAATTCAAACACCTCCAATTTCCAGTAAGGCTCTGCTTCGCAATGACAATTAATAAGTCTCAGGGACAGACCCTACAAAAGGTTGGCATTGATTTGTGGCAAGATTGCTTTTCACAAGGTGGTATACAAAGAGATCCTTAACAAATAATTATTGGTACATTTTCCCTCAGTTTATTATTTAAAATTTTAAAGCAGTACTTCACCGCTGCGAAGCACGGATATTTTGCTAGTATATATATGGATATATATATATGAAGCCGGCAATCCATCACAATCCCCCCCCTTAGCGACGACAAATGGGTTGGAGCGTCCAGCCCCGCGAGGGACGTCCTCCTCCAGGAGGACGTGTCAGTCGGGCCTCAGCCGTGTTGTCTAGGTCCCCCAGAGAACCTAGGGGGAACGGTGTAGCGGTTGACCCTCCGTTCCCCTGTCCTCCAAGGACAACTTTGCCAAACGTGGCCCGGCTGATGACAGTTGTAGCACCGTCGATGCCCTCCTGGTAGTCCCTCTCTACGAGATTGGAAAAATCTTGGGAACTCTGTCAGCCCTGTCTCCGCCCCCCTCTCCGCCAAGGAGGGGTTTTGGGCCACCCTGCTGCTCTCAGCCCGTTTCTCCACCTTGTCAGGAGACCCATCACAAATAAACGAACCACACGCCGTGGTGCAACGTTAGGAGTATCGCCTTAGGCGCTGACGTCCGAGGTTCGATTCCCGAGAGGGAGTGCAGTGGAGTGTGTACACCTGATGAGCCCAGAATGAGGGCGAAACACGTGTCGTGTACTCTTTGCATTTATTTGACAGTAAAACTATTTCAACCATTCTATGATCTGCTCCTCACAAACTGAGGGCACCGTGGCGGATGTTAGCAGATTATGGCCAACCACAAGCGTTACCTGGTAGGTAACCACCCATACAATCAGATTGTGACACAGACTACGACTGCCGTGAATATATATATATATATATATATATATATATATATATATATATATATATATATATATATATATATATATATAATTGATGATTATCATAAATAACAAGAGCTGATAGTTTTTTCAGTCCATCAATCTCACACCCTCGACCTCTCACAAAATGACTTTTATCAAGTGTGGGTAAGAAACAATTTTCGCATGATGATGATGATGATGCACAGGAATCTGAAACATCCTGGCTCCAGTGCCTTGATGCCGATTTCGTTCTGGTAGGTATGGATGGGTTTTTTTTTGTCACAGTTGGACAAATTCCCAGACAGATTTGGAGAGCACATGGAAAAGTGTTAGTTGATTGAGTCTTTGTTTTGTTTAAAATCATTCACACCTTCGGATAACAGACCCAAGTATACAAGTCTGTGGTGCCTTTCCTTTTGAAAAACCTGCCTTTTGCTTTTTACATTTCCAGAAGGCTGAACTGCTCGTGACCACCTGGCATTCAAAGTCATGTAAAAGTTTAGCTTTACCCTCTAAATAACACGCACTTCATCCTATGATACTGTTTGTTAATTGAGCACAACACATTTTTCTCATTATGTACAATAAAATTGAAATGCTCAGAACACTACAATTTAGTCACTTAAAATTTTAGCCTGACCCCGTAAGTACAGCATCCACTTTGATACTGTTCATCCATCCATCCATTATCCAACCCGCTATATCCTAACTACAGGGTCACGGGGTCTACTGGAGCCAATCCCAGCCAACACAGGGTGCAAGGCAGGAAACAAACCCTAGGCAGGGCGCCAGCGATTCTGTTCATTGATTGAACAAAATAGATTTTTCTCAATATATGCAATAAAATCGATGCTTTTACAATAAACCCAGCACCTCAGAAATGAGTGAAGTATTTTTTCTATTGAAACACTCAGAAAACAAAGCTCTTTAAAACTCGGCCATAACAGACAGGGGCTGAGCACACAAAATTGTGCATTGATGCTCCTGTCACCCACTACTCTTAAGGCTCGCTTAATGCAACGTAGTATTGTTTCACAGCACATGGACTGATTTTGTTGTTGTTGGCCTATTGCAGCATTTTAAGTGAATTCTGCCTGTCGCCTTGAAGTATTTTAGCATGTCAGCAAACAATCAAGCTACTCGTAACTGTGAATGAAACACAGGCATTTCCAGGATCACCAGCCCTATTGGACGCACAGGACCACCCATTAGTTTGGCTGTAGTGGCAAACCTTGACACTGGTCTTCACATGATAGAGAGCTAAAGGTTTTTGCAGAATCATGCAAACATTTAAATAAGAGTCCTATTATCTCCCAGGAATGTTCAAGTCCTTGCAAATGTTCCCTGCTGGATGTTGACCTTGCAGCTAAATAAAAAACACACATTCCAGCTTATAGAGCACAAATAAAAAATTTGTTTTCTTCGATTCTGAAAGCTGATGTGACCAGTTCATGGCACAGTCTGTAAACAGGATTTTTTTCACTCTTTTTTTGCTTTAATTTTTAATGTCATAGTCGATGCCGTTATAGTTAGACCCCTCAAGTGATGGTCTTGCTAGGGTGTTTAAATGTTGGATTCCAGCTGATGGTCACAGAGTTTCTCAACAGGCATCTCCTAAGACTGTTTAAATGAGAACCTTCAAGGATATAACAACACATAAAATGTTTTCAATGTTGTGACCAACTTTTAGGAAAGAATATATTTAATTTCTTGTCACATTCAAAAACATGCACATCAGGCTAACTGAAAAGTCCAACACTGGTGTGAGCGAGTGCATATGGCCATGTGCATGAGTGTGCCCTGTTGTGTTTTGTGACCTGATGTGCCCTGGCTCACTGCCACACTGAACTGCAGTAAGCAAGATTATATCATTTTTGTCCATTCCAGTCATAGTGCTGCTGCCTCGAGGTAAGGAGACCAGGGTTCACATCCTGGGTCCTCCCTGCATGGAGTTTGCATGTTCTCCCTGTGTCTGCATGAGTTTCCTCAAGGTGCTCCAGATTCCTCCCACTGTCCAAAGACATGCAGGTTAGGTGAATTGGGGATGCAAAATTGCCCCATGCGTGTGCTTGGTGTGCCCTGCAATGGACTGGTGTCCTGTTCAAGGTTTGTTCCTGCCCTTTGCCCTATGTTATCTGCTGATTCAGCTCCACCATGACCCTAGTCTGGATTAAGTGGGTTAGAAAATGACATGAGGTGACTTTCTCTTGTTCACCCAATTAGTTATAAATATGCCTTGAACCTGTACCCTCATGGATTATAGACCACTAATTCACAATGTGCATATTTGTCTAATAAATTAGGGCCTTCTTTTTAATAATTGTCAGTGTTCTTCTGTGGTGGATTTCATCAGCAGAAAGTCATAAAAGGAAAGTGGGTGCTGATGGGAAAATGCCTTTTGCTTACTTCTGTGTGTGCCTTTCCCCCTGGTAATAATAATAGTATTCATACATTTTATTTATATTGCAACTTTCCCATGCTCTTCTTCTTCTTTTTCTTCATCTTTTCCTACTTTTTTTTGGGGTGGATGAACTTGATCAGCCTTCTCCATACAGTTCGGTCCTGCACCTCCTTCAGCTCCTCTTTTACTTTATGCATCCACCTTCACTTTGGCCTCCCTTGCTTCTTCTTCCCCATTCCCATCACTCTTTTGCCCACATGTTTTTTGACTCTCTTCATCACATATCTATACCAACCCAACCTCCTTTTCTGAACTTTCTTAGATCTCTCTACCACTTTTGTTGTACCTCTGATTGTCTCATTTCTTATTATATCCTTTTTCTGTAACTCCACACATCCACCTCAACATTCTCATTTCTACCACATTCAGCTTCTTCTTCTGCTCTCCCTTTACTGCTCACATCTTAGCTCCATATGTCATTGCTGGTCTCACCACTGTCTTAAAAACCTGACCCCCATAAAAATGATCAGTTCAGGATCCTTCTTGATGTGTTTTGGTGTTCCTAATGCTTCTGCAGTTAATGGGTGCAGCAGTAACACGAAGCACATGTAACGTCATGACTGCACTATGGTTATTATGGTCTTTTAGATGGGCTTTCAAAGCCTCATCTCATTTCTACTTGTATTTTGTTTGATGATATTAGCATGAAGTGGACTAAAAAAGCCAGCTAAGATTCACACCATCAATATGACGGTGATTTATTTATTTTTTCAGTGGGAATCCCAGGAATGCACCCAGCCTTGGCCCGACTCACACTCCTTCAAAGAGACAAAAAAGCAACTGGTAATAAAACAGAAATTAAAGAATGTATTAAACAATAATAAACAAAATATAACTATACAAACTACAACAATCCTACCCCAGTTCCCCTTACGGCGATTATACAATAAACACGAATTTAACAATAACAAATTACTAACAAAAACCACCACGATGAAGTCCATGAAATGAAGAAATTAAATGGTGGAGGTAGATAGTCCAGAGATCAGCACACTGTATATGAATTAAAAATAGTCCTACTGGTATTTCCATGATGTGATGATGGCGTGTGAATGGGATCAGGAGTGCTCCTTTCTTCACAGGACGACAACAAATCCTCAGACAGTCCTCATGCAGCAAGGAGACACCAAACAGTCCATACACCCAAAACAGGAGACAATCCAGGACAAAAATAAGAATCCACAGGTAGCAAAATGGGAAGGCAAACAATCAAGCAACTCCAGACATGAAGCACAACAGACTTCTTTTCTTTTCTTTGTATAACTGGCCCCCTTTTAAATGTCACACCGGCCTCCTTGTCCCCAGCAGTCCCTGCACTCTCAGCAGATGACCAATCAGAGCCACTGCAGGGACTTCTGGGAGTTGAAGTTTCATTCCCCAGTAGCACCACTACAAGCAGGTGGTACGTTAAACAAAGATGACAAACCATATGCTGACGATTAAGACTTAGGGATTGATCATCCTAAATTCGGTGCAGGCTCTGGAAGGATCCACCTCAATACTAGCAAACAGGCCTTTTACTATCTCTTTATTAAGGATGAGGAAGTTGCAAGCTGCTGCATTCTCATGCAGAACATTTCAAAAGAGACTTCTAATCCCAGTTAGATGTACCCATTGTTAGTGGAGGAGAGGTATAAGTGTAGGCTGAAGTGACACCCATCCTGAGACAACAGCAGTAAAAAAAGAAAAAAAAGGTCTATTGCCCTCCAGGGTTCTCACTCCTTTCTTCTACTGTTCTCAGAGCATGTATTGCACACACCCTGGGCTGCATGCATTTTTCCTTTTTAAGTTTCATGCTTGGGTCTTGTTCTGTCCCACTAGATGTCCCTGTTTCCAAACAGTTTAAAATTTGCCAGTCTTCAAGCTAATTTCATCCTGAAGATCTCTGCCTGCTGCTTTGAAAATTGCAGGTGGATAGAGTGCAAGAATAGAGCCTTCAGTCACCTTGGTGCTGTCACCTCAGTTAGCCAGAGGTTTACTGATCTTATTGCTATCAGAGAAATAAAAAAAACGTAAAGAACATGGGTTTGTTGGCAGTGCTCTTTAATGGTTTGTTTTACAGATTTAAGGCTCATTACAGCCCATGCCTCATAAAGTGGCTGAAAACAGGCGAGTTCATTAGGGAAGAAGCCGCTGTTCGAAAATTAATAACGATAATCAAATTAGCCAGAGATTGTGGTATTACCTCCCTGCATGGTATTGCCACTCAGAACAATCCTTTCTATCATTTGCTTTGCGCTTCCTTGTTTTGTTTTTTTTGTCTTGCTGATTTCACATGTCATTAAATTCTTCCCAGATTCTTCAGAGTCTATGAAGTGCCTCACCACAGGTACTGAGATTAATGCTCTTATCTTCTCCACTTGCAATGTTCCTGAGCACAGGAAGAAACAGTTTGTTTAATTAGATTTGTGATTGATGGCCTGGTTGCTTTTCGCATGCTCTTTTTTTGTTTAAACCTGTCACAAGTAGTTGTGGGATTCATCTACTATCTGAGCCTTGCTATTTTCATTTGCCTTTTGCTTTTATTTGCTATTGATTGCTGTTTATTTTGCTTTCCCTTTTCCCCTCATGAAACATTTTCACAACAAGCACCTTCCTTCCCTTCAAAATGTTTTTTTTTTCATCAGTTTAGCGTGTATGTTTTTTTAAAATGTTGGTTATCTTTGTCGAGATGTTATCACTGACATGAACCATCAGTGTCTAAGTAACTACTTAAGCTACTTTTTGCAGTAGCTTAAGTGTTTCATATTAACAACATCCTCATGAATGTCATAACTTACATAAAACTCTGCATTGGATTTACATATTTCAATAAAGTGCCTCAATATACAGTTTTGTAAGTGAATTATTTCCAGTCTCCTACCTCCTCACAACCCAACAAAATACTCCCAGTGATCCCATTATAAAAGAGACAGAACACAATGAAAAGGGTTTAGCAATCCTCCCCGTATATTGTAACGTTTCCCCCCCCAAAAAAAAGCGATTTGCACGATACTCCGCCAAGTAATCTTAAGAGACTGAGACCAAAACTGGACTGACTGCAGAGCAAGGCCATTGGTTTTTATTGCTGTGGAGTGGAAAGAGGCGGGACATCTAGAAGGAAAAGGGTCATCCGAGGGTGTGGTCTGGAGTTGGAGGAGGAGGAGGAGACTAGACCTTACTGCTCCAGTAGGGAGGGATGAAGAGACATTAACACACCTGATTACCCCCTGTACCTGTGTGTCAGCAGTAGCTAGACCCCCCTGCTACCTCCCATGCACGCGTGCATGACACCATATTTGTCCTGTGCCATTGCTTCTCTCCTCCATCTTACTACTTTGAAATTGTACAACTTTCAGTATGTAAATCATATTATCAGTCAAGAATATGTATGTGTAGTTCACTTGGCCAGACTGACAGGTTTATGTTGTCTGACTGTTTGACACTAAAATCACACAGAATTGTTGCCTGGGAGACACACCAAAGCCATCATTAATATATTAATGTTTGGTCTGAATTTTGTTATAGTACAATGGAGTCCGTCTGGTTAATGTATTTGGTCCACAATCCAAAGCCAATAGTTTACCCTTTAGCTTTAAAATAATAGGAGGAGGGAAATATTTGACATGTGGTTGTATAATATTCTGTTCAATTAATTCAATGGTGCTTCTTAAAAATACAAAAATGGCTTCTTGCCTTGTTTGTGATGGGCTGTGAGGTAAATACTGTAACTTGGAGCGCAAAGAGACAAACCAAAGCACAGGGTATGTTAAATATTTAAACACTTTGACCAAGTTTAATTAAAGAAGATTCACATGGTTAAAAATTAAGTTTCAAATTCAGGTGCGTTAGCAATTGATGTTATAAAGGTACTTGAATTGGAAGTAGAAAGTAATTTAGATTGATACATAAGAATTAGATAAGGCCCCCATCATGCAAATGGTCTGTTCCAAGTGACTGCGCTAGGTATATAGGCACTGGTAAGATGTCTGTTGCAGATGTGGTAAGAGTTTTAACTAGCAGTGAAGTGGTGCTTTTAAGCAATCGAAACTGTAAGAGCCAATCTTAGAAAGTTAAAGTTTTGAGTTAAACTCATATTAATGTTTGCTTTATTTAAATAGAATATAATATCTTCTATAGTCTTAGACAATGGTATAATCTTTTCCCCCTATAAGTTAGCAAGATATAGAATCTTCTTACTATAACTGAGAAACTGTGAGTTAATAAGCTCTTGTTGTGTTTAGAACAGGTCCTAGTAAAGAGGGACTTGATAAACCCATTTTAAGTTTAGAAATGGGATAAGCATACAGTTTTCTGACCGTTTTGAAATGGTTCAGAAATTATAAGAAATTAATAACGATTTAAGTTGTAACAAGATTTAAGCTCAGAACTACATTTTTCTAAATATAAATTTCTCCTTGTTTTTGCTATTTTAATTTTTCTTCTTTTTTTTGTGTGAACTGTTTTACTTTAAAATTTAACTAAACTTTTAAAAAACAAAGATATTTTGTCTGTGGAATTATTTCTGTGCGTCAGGCCTTTGCTGAATCCCATTTTTTGAGTTTGAGCTGCAGAATTTTAGAAACTTTGGGAAAACGCAGCTACATTTCGTCAGAAAACTTGCCATTTTAAGGCCTTGAAACTGGAATCTACCATCTGAGGACAGAGGACGCTTCTGCTCCTGAACTTGTCAACGAAAGAAAAAGAACTGAGACATCACAAGGTACTGTGCTCTTACCTTCTATCTCTGCGTTATCATAATGAAAGCAAGGTCGCCGCACCTGAACTTGAGAAGATTTTAAGAGACTGTGATATTATAACGACTTTGTGGATGATCGCTTTTGCTTTTGCCTGAGTTTTTGAAGCCTCGCTATAAGGAAATATCTGCTTTGTTGGAACGTTCCTGTTGTGACGTTTGTTGCTGTCAAGAGAACCAGCTGTCAGTCTTTGAGCTGTTATCATGGCAATGTCTAAGCATAATTCCAGTGAAATTAGTAGTGAATTGAGTACAGACTCGAAGTCAGAAAATGTAATCGGAGATCTTAAAGGACACATAAGTCAGAGGAAAGATAAACTTTCCGTGCTTATAGCTGAAATAGAAAGTCTTAAAGATACTCCAGAAAATCATTCAGAAGTAGCTGAAAGACTTGAAAATTTTTGCGATACGCACAATGAAATAGAAGAGTTAAATCAAAGGCTAATATCAATGCTGAGTAAAGAAGGCGTGATTAAGAAACAGAAAACGACATTCGCTGAAAGCTCTAAGAATTGGAACGAATTTATTAATGTTACAAAGCTATGGCTGAAAGATGCAAATAAACTGTTATCACATAAATCCGATGAGCAGCTAGTTAACCAATTCGAAGGGATGCAATTGCAAGAACGGGATCGCTCAAAGTCAAAGGGGCGAAAGGCTTCTCCACAGTTAAAGCGCGCTTTGGATATTAAATGTGACTCTTTAGCTCAGAAAAGCGCTGCAGCGGCATCATCACTCTCTTCAACAGTCACACTTGAACGCACAGAACTTGATAGAATCCTACAAATGTTGGATGAACTAGAATCAATAATGCAGGAACGACCAGTAATTAACACAGGGGCCCTTTCTCAGACTTACAAACAAGATTTTGTCGACGTGCTCATACAGAATCAAACCGAAAGCCAAAAAGCAGTTGCCGAAGCTAACAGACTGTTAGCTCAGCAGTGGGAGAAACAAGATAAACCTTCAGCGCCACGTACAGAAGTATCAATATTTAGTGGTGATCCTCTGACATATACATCATTCATTAGAGCCTTTGATTACGCAATACACAATGTGTTCGAAAATGAAAAAGATAAATTGCATTTTCTAGAGCAGTACACTAGAGATCGTCCCCATGAGCTCATCCAATCTTGTCTCGGACTTACGCCGAAAGAAGGTTATGAAAAGGCACGACAACTGCTCAAAACCTACTATGGAGATAGCAGGCAGATATATAGAGCACACATTAAAAAAATTATGAACTGGCCTCCGATAAAGACAGCAGAAGATGCCAGAGATACATTTCCTGAGGAAGCTGTTAACACCGTTCTCAATAACTTCTACGTGGATGACTGCTTAAGGTCAGTGACAACAGAAGAACAAGCTATAAAGCTGGCAAAGGACCTCCAAGCTCTATGCCTCAAAGGGGGTTTTCATTTGACTAAGTGGGTGAGTAACAACAGAGAAGTTTTATCGTCTATTCTAGAAGAAGACAGAGCTCATGAACAAAAGGACTTAGACTTGAGCCACAGTCTCCTTCCCACAGAGTGTGCCCTGGGTGTCCAGTGGTGCACAGAAACGGACAGTTTCATATTTCAGATTAAGTTACAAAACAAGCCCGCTACAAGGCGTGGTATTCTGTCTGTTGTTAGCTCAGTTTATGATCCACTTGGTTTTTTGGCACCCGCCCTACTGCCAGCAAAACTTATTCTAAGAGACTTATGCAAAGAGAAATTTGGGTGGGATGAAGAAGTAGAAGTCAAACACATTCAGAAATGGAAAAAATGGATGGATGATTTGCAGTTACTTACAGACTATAAAGTGAACAGATGCTTCAAACCTACTGGGTTTGGAACCATAAAGACAGCACAAATGCACCATTTTGCAGATGCTAGTGAAGATGGATATGGCACTGTCACTTACCTTGTCTTAACCAATGAAGAGGGCCAAAGGCATTGTTCATTCCTGATGGGCAAGTCAAGAGTTGCACCATTGAAACAGGTCACGATTCCAAGATTGGAGCTGACTGCAGCCGTTGTGGCAGTTAAAATGGACAAAATGCTTAAAGGTGAGCTTCAAATGCCCTTAGAAGAATCTACATTTTGGACTGACAGCACCACGGTGCTAAAATACATTTCAAATGAAAGCACTCGGTTCAAGACCTTTGTTGCCAACAGAATCTCCGTGATCAGAGATCATTCACAGCCTTCACAGTGGAGGTATGTCACATCTGTCCTTAACCCGGCTGATCAAGCATCTAGAGGGCTAAGCATAGAAAACTTTCTCAAAAGCACCATATGGTCACAAGGTCCAAGTTTCTTATTAAAGCCCGAACAGGAGTGGCCAAAAAGACCAGATCAACCAAACGATTCATTCACTGAAGATGATCCAGAAGTTAAAACTTGTGCAGTCAACATGACAAAAATAGAGGAAGCAATCGAGCCCATCAACAAACTAATCACCTATTTTTCAGATTGGCATTGCTTGAAGAAAGCAGTGGCTTGGTTCCTCAAGTTTAAAGACTTAATGCTGAACTTAAGAAATAAAAGAAAAACATTCCAACTAGAAGTCAGTCAGACTAAAAGTAATCCAGAAGAACAAAAATCACTCATCGCAAGGCACATGAAAAAGTATAAACTGACCTTAAAAACAAATCCAATTTCTCTAGATGATTTAGTTAAAGCCGAAACAGAGCTTATTCGCCTCAGTCAACAGCAAGAATTTCCAGAAGAATTAAAGGCTTTAAAGAAAAAGACTTGTGTTAAAAAGAACAGTCAAATCTATAAACTTGACCCGATCATACAAGATGGAATACTGAGAGTTGGAGGAAGACTCTGCAAAGCTGCAATGCCAGAAGAAGCTAAACATCCTGCAATTATTGGACATTGTGGGCGCAACTATGTGCTCGCACAGCTACGCCAAAAATACTGGATACCTCAAGCGAATTCAGCTATCAGAAAAATAATTTCAAATTGCACAACGTGCAGAAGATACAATGCAAAAGTAGGTGAGCAAAAAAATGGCAGATTTGCCAGAAGATCGCCTAGCACCAAATCAACCACCGTTTACAAATGTTGGAGTCGATTATTTTGGTCCCTTCCTAGTCAAAAGAGGAAGAAGCCAAGTTAAGAGGTATGGAGTAATTTTCACATGTTTAACAACCAGAGCTGCGCACATAGAGATCGCACATAGCTTAGACACTGATTCTTGTATCCAAGCCATACTCCGATTTACCGATAGAAGAGGACAAGTTAAAATCATGCGCTCGGACAATGGAACAAATTTTGTTGGTGCAGAAAGAGAGCTACGAGAAGCTATTAAAAAATTGGAACACAAAAAAATCAGCGACGCTATGATGCAAGAACAAATCAAATGGATTTTCAATCCACCATCAGCTTCTCATCAAGGTGGAGTGTGGGAAAGACAAATAAGGAGCATAAGAAAGATCTTAAATTCAACACTAAACCAACAAACACTCGATGATGAAAACCTTCCTACAATGATGTGTAGAGTGGAAGCAATACTCAATAACAGACCCCTTACAAAGACATCAGATGATCCAAATGATTTAGAACCACTCACACCCAATCACTTATTGTTACTGAAGACAAAACCTAAATTACCACACGAACTCATTTCAGGGAATGAACCATACCCAAGAAGACGCTGGAAACAAATTCAGTACATGGCCGATTTGTTTTGGAAAAGATGGACTAAAGAGTATTTACCAATACTTCAAGAACGTCAAAAATGGCTTGCACCAAGAAGAAATTTTGAACCAGGGGACGTTGTTTTAATTGTAGATAAAGCTACACCTCGCAATTCCTGGGTAATGGGTCGAGTCATCAAGATAATGCCAGATGCTAAAGGTGCAGTCAGAAGAGTTTGTGTGCAGACCAAAACCAGCACACTGGACAGACCTGTGAACAAACTGTGCCTGCTTCAAGAAACAGCCAATGTTTAAAATGAGAAATTTTTAAAATGTTTGTTTGCAGTGTTATTGCTAGTGATTTGAAAACAATAGTTAAAATAAAGCTAACTGGCTCATATTGAAGAAAAGTATAGTAATTGACTTCGCTCCTGCATAGCCAATTAGGGGCCGGAAATGTAAGAGCCAATCTTAGAAAGTTAAAGTTTTGAGTTAAACTCATATTAATGTTTGCTTTATTTAAATAGAATATAATATCTTCTATAGTCTTAGACAATGGTATAATCTTTTCCCCCTATAAGTTAGCAAGATATAGAATCTTCTTACTATAACTGAGAAACTGTGAGTTAATAAGCTCTTGTTGTGTTTAGAACAGGTCCTAGTAAAGAGGGACTTGATAAACCCATTTTAAGTTTAGAAATGGGATAAGCATACAGTTTTCCGACCGTTTTGAAATGGTTCAGAAATTATAAGAAATTAATAACGATTTAAGTTGTAACAAGATTTAAGCTCAGAACTACATTTTTCTAAATATAAATTTCTCCTTTTTTTTGCTATTTTAATTTTTCTACTTTTTTTTGTGTGAACTGTTTTACTTTAAAATTTAACTAAACTTTTAAAAAACGAAGATATTTTGTCTGTGGAATTATTTCTGCGCGTCAGGCCTTTGCTGAATCCCATTTTTTGAGTTTGAGCTGCAGAATTTTAGAAACTTTGGGAAAACGCAGCTACAGAAACAAATGAAACAATTGACTCTGAAAAAGATGCAATTAAACATCGCATTACAGTGACATCTGGTGGCCAGATGCAGCTTAATTAAAAAAAAAAAAACACCTAGCAGAAAGACAAGATCTTATTAAATTAACTCCACAAATGAATACAGAAAGAACAAGGCATTCATTTTGACACTATAGACATGAGAAAAGAATGGAACACCAGAGGCACCTTTTGCTTTTTTACAGTATTCATTAAAGTTATTTCTTGACAACTTGTTCTGTTAAGTCTGCAATTTATTTGGTTGATTTGAATGTTATACAGCAAATACATTTATCCATGTACCTGGGAAATCAGCTACATTCCCTACCTCATTATAACATTGTTTCATTGTTTACATGTCTGGATTGAGTTTGACTTTATATTTGGGTATATATGTGCAAATACAAAATATTGTGTGTCTCTTTATATGCAATATATATCACATTGAATGGACAGACTTCCCAAAGCAGATGGAGGATGATTTCTTGTTCAGCTGGGAAGCCCTAATATAGGAAAATAAATAGATGGGCTTTACCATTGAGATGGAACAGGAACCCTTACCTGGATGGGAGGCCAATATAACAACATTTTAATCCTTTATCCCCCCGATACACTAGGTGGCAGTGTCTCTGGGCTTCAGTACCCTGCAGGATACCTACAGGGCATGCTAGGAATTGGAGTTTCAGGGTGCAACCCTGTCAGGGTTCTTGGGTCCCACCAGAGGGCACTGCAGGGATGTATAATCCCTATTTTATGGGATATCAGTCTGACCCTGAAGTGCAGAACATTTTCTAATACCGAAGTACTCTGGGATCTGAGATAAAAGGAGCCACACCACCCTGCCCAGAGAACAAAACTCTTTGGGGGATTGAAAAGACAGAGGAGAAACTATACTTCAGTGTTTTGGACTGTGATTTTGATTACCTGTCTATTAAGATACCGTGATTAGTAAAAGTAATAATATTTGGACCAGAGACTGTGTTGGGGCTCAGTGGCACCCCTATATATACTGGAACCACCTGTGCTTGCTGCCCCACTGGCTTTCATAAGAACACACTGGCAATACCATATCTTAGCTATATCACTGGCATATGAATCCTATTAATATTTGTCTCGAGAAAATACCTCCAGATAGATAATGTTTTTAGTAAAAAAAAATCAAGCCTTGCCCTCCGTTGCTGAGATGTTTCACTTTCCCGCTGTTGAGCTGCCACGTTTGCTTTGTATCTCTTCATCTGTGTCATTAGCATGGCGTCGCTGTTGCGTGACGGCGTTTGCTCCACACAGGTCTTTTGTAGTGAGAAGTGAAATGCATGCAAGCAATGAAAAAGTTTAAAAGTGCATGCATGCGCCATCTAGTGGCTGTGGTTGAGTGTGTCCAGCAATAATATTGTGAGTTATGTATAATGTCCTTGTCCTCTATTTTCTGTCCATGGGGGACCCCTTTAGTCAGCTGTGCAACTGTTACACTGCCCAAGGCCTGCCGTCACTCCCGGCTTTGTGTACCCAGAGCTCCACTCTTTATGCTTTGTGAATTAGAGTGTAGCAGCACATTTTAATCTGATTTTGAAGGGGACATCCCAGTTCTCCACAATACTGAATGTATTTTACCACCAAACAGCCCCTCCCAACTTTCTGTTTGTAACGTTTATTCATAAAGAGTGTCTGATAATCCAATCTAGCTTGAGTTTGTATGTATTTTACTGCATTGCAAGGAGGAAGAAGAAGCCAACAAAATAGGGAGTACTGTGTGTACCCGAGGAGGCAACTTGCTTACTACGTCTTCTTTGAGTTTTGCCTACCTCTTCTTTGTACATATTCCATCTCATTTTCCATGCAGCTCATGTCTTTTTCCTGTGTAGGGCAGCTGCCATTTTTCATTCGCCGCCATTTCCATCTCTCTGCACGATTACAGCATCAGGTTGCTCAGTGTCGCTCTTCTGGTTGTGGCGATCCATTTCTCTGCATGATCACCGTTGAAGCAGAAAAGAACACACTGCCTAAGAATAACCCACTTACTAAAGCATTTTTACTGGCAAATATTGAGAAATAAAAAATATATGATGGCTAATTTTCTTTTTTCCATTTTCTTGTCACTGTAAGACAGGAAAAAAAAACACAAAAAGGTTTGGGGCATGTTTGTGACCATGTATAATGAAAACGAATGAAAAGACAGAAGATGTTTTCACAAAGATAACAATGACGTGTTTTCAGACAGGAGTCCAACACAGAACTGAATCAAAGATGGTCGAACTCCTAGTTATATGGGTTCCCGGCAGGAAAGGTCGGGTCCAGGAGGGCAGACAACAGAATATATGTCAGTGCTGGAATAGCCGTCAATTTACTGTTCTGCAGAGGGAGGAAGAGAAAAAGCCTTAGCACATAGCGCCAACCCTTGGTTCAGCAGGTAACTACCATCACCGTAGCCCTTTAGTCTTCTTCCAAGTGCATATGCGTGACAATAACCAAATATCAATCAAACCTGTCAAGACATTTTTGAGATTTTGGAGTATTTATTGCAAGGCAGTTTACCCCTAAATATTGATATATATCAAAATGTCTTTTCTTAGTGGATACCTACTGCCTTAGACGTATCACCCTACCAAATTTCAGCTTTTTAACTAAGCAGGATAGAGTATTTTTGTTGGTGAGTGAGTGAATGAGTCAGTCAGTTAACTTTGATTATATATACTGATATGTAGTAAGAGGGCTTGTGTAATGGGCTATAAACCAGTGTTTTAAAGAAAGGGCAGAATTTCTGGAAAATTCTGCTACAGGTTATTGCTGATGGCTATCTACAGGACACAAATATTTACCTGTCTTGCTAAAGAGTCACCTGCTTTGAATAGTGAGACTGCTTTGATGTAGTATCTTATCTACACACAATGTGTAGATACAAAACTGTCTGCTTCCTTGGAAAATTAACGAGTTCTGGGGACATTGGTTTCTAATCAAGTACTCAAAGTAAATGTGTTTACACTATTTGTTGTACAGAGTAAATTGGCTTGCACCATTGTTTTCACTGATTACCATGTTCATCTATGCAGAAATTGAAGCATATATATATTTCTGGGAAAAGGAGAATAAAAGAAGAAGAGAACAGAGAAGTATGGTCTGAGACTCGGGACTGCTGTCTGTTTCTTTTATGCTTTACACCATATTGCTGTGGCTACACCCTGTAGCAACAGTGGCTTGTACCTGGCCCAGGTTCCCCTAGGCCTGAGGTCAGCAACACTTGTACAACCTTTCTTAGGGAATGGTCGAGTATTTTTTATTAAGAACAGATCATCTGTACAAATGTTGCTTGTGCAGAGACGATTTCTTCTTTTACTTACAACCTCTCCTTCCTTGGAGCATACAATCCCAGAAAGGCACTATGTTTGCTGAAATTGAGATATATATATATATATATATATATATATCCCACTGCCCAATTTATATAAATATATACCCCATTGCCCAATTTACTCAGTCAGTCTTCATCTTTTTCTGAATTTTTTTTTGGTGTATAACATTTTATGATTTATTTTTGTATATAATATATGTTCAGGGGCATTGTGCATATTTATAATCTTTTATGATATTGTAAACTTTAAAATTTTCTTCAGATAAATTTTTCTAACAGTTTTTAAAGTCAGTTTTGAACATGGAGATTTAGAAAATAAAATTGGATTAGATTAGATAAACTTCATTAATCCCATGGTGAAATTCATAAATGTACAGCAGCAGAAACATAAAAAAACAAGAATACGGACTCACGGGACAAATTATATAATCAATCGATCGATCGATAATATTAAACTTAACAAGTACATCTGGTGGAAGCATTGAATTGCCTGACAGGATAGCAATAGTCTGAAAAGGCCCCCAGAGAAATTTGTTAGCACACCATGCTGGGATGAGCCTGTGACTAAACAGGCTCCAAGAGAGGATCGAGAGGATTTTTCATAATGGCATCCAGTTTTTGTATCATCCTCTTTTCCAAAACAGCTACCAGTATGTCCAGGGTTTGCCCTGTGATGCAGCAGGCTTTCCAGATAAGTTTTTTCAGGTATCGTTCATCTTTTGAGCTCAGGTTGCTTCCAAGGGGACTGTGGCATAGAACACCACAATGGCTACTGTGGGCTGGTAGAACATTTTCATCAGCTTGCTACACACATCACAAGACCTGAGTCTCCTTAGGAAGCACAGTCTGCTCTGGCCCATCTTGTATGGCACCACTGTGTTGTCAGACCAGTCCAGTTTGTTGTTTATGTGAACCGCCAGGTATCTGTGGCTCTGCACCACTTCTACATCCTTCACCTGAATGGTGACTGGCGCCAGAGGCTTCTTGGCAGGCTGAACGTCCAGCACCAGCTCCTTTGTCTTGCTGTTGTTGAGTTGCAAGTGGTTCTCCCTGCACCACAAGATGAATCCCTCCACAACCTTACAACCCTACACAATCAACAATGTACTTGTGTCTATTAATAATGTGGCTTATGATGGATGAGTTATCTAAACATCTCTGTAGGTGGCCAGCGTTGGTATTGTGTCTGAAGTCTGTTATGTAGAGGGCTAAACAGTAAGGGACACAGGACAGTTCCCAAAGGTGCTCCATCATTACACAGAACCATTTCTGACACACAAGTCCCTCAGCCCCACAAACTGCCGTCTGTTGGTCAGGTAGTCCATGACGCAGGAGATTGTGGGGGTGTCAAGATTGAAATCCTTGAAATGTTTCCCCAGTCAGTGTGGCAAAATGGTGTTTAAAGCATTGGAAAAGTCAAACAACATTATCCTAACCATGGTTCCAGTTTTGTCAAAGTGGGAGTATTTTCCTTTTCAATACATGTTTATATTAAAGTAATTTTTGCTTTCATTTAATGTAACATTTGCAGTGACACCATTTTGTTTTTCTCGTTCCACTTTCATTTTGTAGACTTGTAGTCAAGATGCTATTGCTGATTGCCAGGAGTGTGACCTAGGAAATTACAAGGTGGTACATCATGCACATGACAGAATCTTAAATGGCCTTGCATACATCATGTTATTCTAGTATCTGGACAGTGAAAACCTTTTTTAAAAAGTGCTGTTGCAGAAAGAATGCTTAGCCTTCAGTCTTGTCCTTTGCTTAAAATTTTTGTTTTCATGATATTTTGTTTGTCTTCCTGGTTTTGACCTCCTCTTCGTGATCTGCCCACGTTTATCTACTAGTCCTTTTGCTTAGATCCAGCTGCATTTCATTTTTCCACAGTGGAACACAATTAATGTGTTCTTGACATTGAATCTCCAAAGAATTCATTCAGGATCACACATTCAGTGTGAGTGTGGATGTTTGTGAATGTTTTGTTTTGTTTTCTTTCCTCTGGACTGTTGTCCAGTCTATGATTCCTGCCTGGCATCAAATGATAGTTAGGGTCTTGGGTTAGGCCCCATCTCCATGTAACCCAGTACCAGAATTTGATGTCTCATTGAGTGGATGGTACCACCAGAATTCTGTTCTCATATGTGTCACAACTACTTACATCTATGAATTAAAAAGCACCAGTCTAGTAAAAGTCATTCTAATAGATTGGGTGGCAGGGATAATAATTTAAGGATGAGAAACAAGACTGAGGATAGAAATTCAAGAAAAAAAAAGTGAAATTATGCTAATTTGTTAATCAAAATCAGTGGAAAAAAAACAAATTTGAATTTACTTCAAAATCCGAAGTTCCTTAGATTCAGTAATTTGACTGATTTTTTTAAAGACAATAATGTCAAATTGAGCCTTCCATTTCATAAAGGAGCTATAAATGCCTATTTTTAACTAATATTCCTGCCATGACTTTACACCGTGCCTTATGCACACACACACACACACACACCTGACAATGGTAGCCTTAATTCCTGCAACCACTCAAACGGTTTTCAGATTACAAAGCCAGCAACATTACAGACACATAATGCAGTGTTTAGTCTAATTTACAACTGTTTTTGTTTATTTTGGGGTTTGGGCTGTAACCAGTAGGGGTGCCACTTAGCCCCAAACTCCAAACACAATTGGGCTCACCACAGTTCTGGGTTCAAATTAAGTCTCATTTTCTTTATTTCTCACAAGACCTTAGCCAATAAGCGATGTCCAAATATCCCAACCAAGTTTAAATAAGCAATCCTCTCCCACTGCCTCCACTCCTCCAGTGAGTTTTGTCTGCTGCCTCCCATCTCTGACTCCTCAATTAAATGTGAGGCACCTCCTTTAATACAAGAGTGCCAGTGCTGGGCCATAACCCATAGGAAGCACTTCCAGGTCAGGCCGAAGCTCCCTAAAGTAGGGATGACTCCTCTCAACAGTGCCTCCTGGTGGCACCTAGGGACCTTCACAGAACTGTTCTTTCAACCTATAGGTCCTATGATTCCCTGCGGGTGTCCAGAATGGGACTTGGCTTGAGAAGCCCTGCAACCTCGTTTGTTGGAGGATAAACTGTCCCTGTCCATCTACTATAGTGTGAATGGCTCAAATGGGATTGGATGCACTAGCCATCTAAGCTGGCATGCTTCTTGCATTGCTTTGTCCATCAATTATGGTCTTCCAGCCGGGTAAGGAATCACCCTCCATTCCAGTCAGAATGTCAGTCCATCCACCCCAGCATTTACAGGACACATAAGAAATCTATTTCTGAAGTGATTTTAATGAAATAAAAGTTTAGTTTTGGTACTGTGTTATTTATTTTTTTGTTTTGTTTTGTTTATGTGAAATCTGGTTAGTTGATGATATGACTGTGAACGTCCTGCTGTTGCTATCGCAAGAAGTGATTACATAATGTCATATCATTCAGTGAATGAACAACCTTTCATTTTTCTTAGTGACAGCAGTAATCCTATTCTAGTGGTAAGATTTGTGTTCTGGTTACAATCTCTTTTTTGTATTTGACTTTCATTTTCTTTTTCCAGTCCAAATATATTTAAAAAAAACTAGTTGTTTCAAAACATCGGCAGCTTTATACCTTTTTAGCGAGGGCATAATTACGAACTGTCTAATTATAGCACTATTTTCTAAGTTGTTTCCACCAAAAGAAATTCCATGGATATCCACTAGATGGAAGCGCTATAGTATGTAACTGAGACGTGGCAGTAAAGCTGGCTGTGTTTATAATGGTTGAATACTGAGATATGAATTCTCTTGTATGTCGCTTCTTGACTGGCTCAATCTGATACAAGTCTGAAGTGGCTGGCCTGGTTATTCTCTTATATTGTTAGTTCTTTCTTTTAGTTAGTAAAATTAATTTAAAAAGTCATCACTGGGCCAGCAGTTAGAATGCAAACACTTTATTAAATTTTATAACACACAAAGATTAATCCAATAGCTCAAACAAACTTACACAACCTTTCTTTTTTTGCAAAAGTTCATTGAAACATGACAAGCTGTCACACCGTGCTGCATGTTAACATTTAATGGCAAACACTGAAACCTACAGTAACTTTTTAACTCATTTTTTACATTACTTGATGGAAATATAAAATAAAAAATATTAGGACATTCTCATAGGAATAAAAAATCAAAAAAGAAATCTCCATAATATCTTTTTGGTTTCTTCTAGGTAACAATAAGATGAGAAAGAAATTAAATGGGGACCTTTTCTTTTGTCTCATGAGAAAAATTGCCATGGTAGTCTCACGAATGTCTCGTCTTGAGTTTCAGATGAGATCTCAGCAAATTTTATACAGTGGGCTCAGATTCTCCAAGTAGTGTCTTGAAATTTTTTTGGCAATTTGAAGATATTTGCATTTTGCGCTCAGTAATATATGGTAAATGTACAGTATAGTCAGTTGTTTATGGTAATAAAACTCTGATTACAAAACTGGAGTCCTTGCTTCTGAATAATACTATTAGTTGCTCAAATTTATATTGCTGTGCTCCAATTAGACCAGGGGTCCTCAAATCCAGTCCTGGAGGGCTCCAGTGGCTGTAGGTTTTCATTCTAACCCTTTTCTTAATTAATGACCCGTTTTTCCTGCTAATTAACTTCTTTTGAATTAATTTTAACTGACTTGCTCTTGAAGACTCAGACCCTTTAATTGTTTCTTTTTCTTTAATAGGCAACCAAACAATAATAAGATACAAAATGAGCCAAAACAAGACCAGCAGACACTGTCCATCATACAGTATCTGAAAATAAAAAGAGATGAAGGTCTCTGGAATGTTGATCTGCTCGGATCCTCAAAACATTTGAACAGTGCTGCTCTTAGAAAAGAGAAAATCAACAATTTCAGAAATGTCTGTTATTGCACAGTGAGAGCTACAACAAGCCATGGAATTAAAGAACGAGTTTAATTAACAACTAGACTTGGCGCCTAATTAAGCATCCAGTTGGAGTGAAATTGGTTGGAGTCTGAGGTCCTGACTTAGTTGGTCTTCTGTTAGTTGACTCACTTCACGTTTCATTTCTGTTTGGGTGAGAAAGGAATGAAGCAATTCAGAGGAACGATGAAGAAATTCAGGGGAACAAATCTTAAATAACAAGACAATTAAAGTGAATGGAAAAGGAGTTAATTAGCAGCAAAAACAGGTCACTAATTAAGAAAAGGGTTAGAATGAAAACCTGCAGCTACTGGGGCCCTCCAGGACTGGGGTTGGGGACCCCTGAATTAGATCATATTCATTCTAGAAGAAAAGGCAGGCAGGGTGGCATAGTGGTTGAGATTTTTGACTTTGATTCAAATCCCACTTCTGACACCATATGACCATGAGCAAATCACTTTATCTGTCTGTGCTGCAATTAGAAAAACAAAAGAAATAGAACCAATCATATCTAAAATGTCGTAAGTCACATTGGATAAAGCATCAGTCCAATAATAAGTAAAAATATGCAGTCTTGAAAGAGATTAAAACAAGACTAGAAAGAGATCTTATAGAATATAACATTCTTTTCAAATCAAATTTTCAATTTTGTCTCCTTTTACCTGAGTTGTATCACATGTCTTCTCAGTGCCTAAGGGTGTACTCACGCTAGACATGTTTGTTCCGTATTGTGCCTGAGCATGATTGTCCCTCCTCCCTACTCCCCCGCTTTACACACCATGACTTTGTGTAAAGCCAAAATAATATCCGAACATGAAGTAACATCATGCATGCCAAAATGATTTTCTTTATTTTGTGTTTTTTTGGATTCACGTTGGGCAGGATAACGCTCTACTCTTTTACAGATTTGCTGAGTGTCCAGCGCAGTGTTTTGCTGTTAATCATGCTGTACATACGAAAAGATTTTTATGGAGACAAATGATGTTAAGGGAGGAAGTTGCAGCTTTTCTTGTCAACAACAATTCACGTTCACCTGTAAGGTGAGAATAACAACCAGTTTTTAACACAAATGGTGTCGAATGAAATGACATTGTATCATTGACGCCATGTCTGTGTTCCATGCTCAGGCATGTTTATCGATCACACTGTTCCTAAATCCTTTTGAACTGTTCCCGGGCCCACATGTTCCAAGCAGGCCAGGGCATGGTATGGTTGGCCCAGAATGGAGCAACTACATGAGTCAAATGAACTAGACTTTGGGTTGGGGGGATTTACATGCAGACAGACATGCTCAAGCATGGAACAATTGCTTCTGTGAGTACACCCTTAAGCTGTTTCTCCTAAGGAAGTTTTAGGAGAAAAATCAGTGAAAATGTTGATTCTTAAATGAAACATTATTGAGAATCTCTTTTAAGACTCATGAGCCATCAAAGATAAACCTTTGAGTAATAAAATCCTCCTATGAGTTATTTGGGGGGGAACTGCATTCTACTCTTAAAAATGATTTCTAGTACTTTCATGGCTCATACGTAAGTAATTGTTAGTAATCATTCAAGCTATATTTTTTACATTATCTTTCACAGGGAATAATTTCACCAGATTCTTCACTGAATAATTTCTAAGCTTCCAAATAGCTAATATATCTCTACCATGTCCAGAGCCTCACTACTGTCGCTTTGTCTCCTAATGTCTTTTTTCCTCATTCAAGTTGCAGTTTCTTCCTATCAGGCATGTATCCTTGACTTTATGGCTTTCACACATACTAGTTGCAGGTGCGTTTTAAGAGGAGCCTTGGGAAGTCATGTTCAGAGAGTACTGGCTTTGTGCCCCGAATGTTATGATCATTATTGTAAGATTTACAATCGTCTGTTTGCAGAAGAAGCAATGGCTAGGCTTTCATTTACAGGATATTTATTTATCTTTTGTGTAGAGCAGTGCACATAAGTGCATAAACAGAAACACAAAGGAGCAAATTAATGGTAAATGGTGCATCCTTACATCTAACTATTTACAAGGTTGCTTCCTTTATAGCTCTCCTCAAACATGCAGCCATGTCTATTTAATAAATTAACCATGACAGACTCCGCTCCCATAGGACTGCATGCATGTATTGTTAAGTTTTCCTTTTCTCTGAAGTCATAAAACCTCCTTAGTGTGTTGATCTCAGTCAGTGTGACCTTTACATATCACTTACTAATGTGTATTGTTGGTGTTTCTGAGCAATCAGAGCACTAATGGGGATTGTAATTAATTTTGAAAATTTTGCTTTGGTAACCACTTTGAAAACAACAGCTGTGAACATAAAGCATATATAGTTTAAATGGTTCTTGTGATGTACTGTACAGACACTGCTATCCCGCCTTGACATTACTTAATGTGCATCTTCTATAAAAACCATTTGGAAACAATACTTTATTTCACATTTGTGGATCATATGGCAACAAACATGCAGAGCAAAAACATAAAATGATGTTGACTTGCCCAGGGCAGTAATTGGGATTCCATAGTCTAGAAGCAGAAAGGCTCTTTGAGGACTGTTGTTTACAACTGTCTAGCAGATTCATTAACCTGTTTATCTCCATTTCATGTATTAATTAGACAACCACACATGAAGCCCCACTTTTTATTTCTAGTGTTTATTAGTTTGTAGTTTATTAGTGGTAGACCACTTGGACCCACTGCGGTTTTCCTATCGGACAAAGATTGGAGTAGAGGATGCAATTATCTTTATGCTCCACAAGGCTTATTCTCACCTGGACAAATGTGGCAACACTGTAAGGAGTATGTTTTATGAGCATTCAGCACCATCCAACCATCTCAATTAATGGGTACGTTTAGAGATATGCAGGTGGATGAGTCTATGGTGTCCTGGATAATGGACTATCTGTTGTGCAGACTACAGTTTGTGAGACTCAAGGGCTCTGTTTCTGATTCTGATGTGAGTGACACCGGAGTACCACAAGGAACAGGACTGTTGTCTTTTCTGTTCACTCTGTACACGTCAGATTATTAATATAGCACAAGGTCATGTCACTTGAAGAAATTCTCAATTGATTCTGCACTAATGGTGTATATTGATAAGAGGGGTGAGACACAGTATATGTCAGGTGGAGAACGTTTCTTCTTGGTGCAAAGAGAATTGTCTGCAACTTAACATCGGCAAAGCCATTGTCATTTGCCACACCAAAGAGCCTCTATGTCCAGTCACTATACAAGGAGCGGATATAGAGGTGGTCCACTCCTACGAGTTCCTGGGAGGAGGTCCACGTTAATGACAGGTTGGAATAGTCTTAGAACACAGAAGACCTGTATAAGAAAGGGCAGAGTATTTTTTTTTCCTTAAGAGACTGCTTTTCTTTAATGTGAGTAATGACATCCTTCATATCTTCTACAACTGTGATGGTCAGTGCAATTTTTGACACTGTGATGTGCTGGGTTAGTAACTTCAGTAGAGGCTCACCAAATCAAAAAGCTAATAGAAAAGGCAAGCTCGTATAGGGGACACACAGTGGACACCCTTGAAGTTGTAGCAGAGAACAAAAATGAGTGCTATTATGAACAATGCTGCACAACATATCTCTGACACACCAGCACTGAGGACTTTCAGTCAACGAATTATTCAAAAGAAGTGTGTCTGGAAACACAACGGGGGCTCCTTTACACCAACAGCAATACGCCTCTATAATGCCTCACTACGACTGGGACTGTCAAGTCAGAAGTTTTATTTCTTTTTAAATTTCTTACTTCTTAGTCATTTGAGTGTGTGTGCAGCAGGGAATCCATTCCCGGATGGGTTTATCCATTCTCGGGAATCCCAGGCTCCCGGGGATGACACAGTGCATGGGCATCTCACATGTGAACGGTTTTAAAATGACCAACACTTATTTTTAATAAAACTACTGCAATATGTTGACACCAATAAAAGACTAACCTTAACTACAAGCAGTTTATGCTGTCATATAAGTACATATATCTAGTTAGTCACGGTAATAAGAGCGTAGAAAGCACAACGTGTCGAGCGTGTGGTCATCCAGGCGAGCAGAGTACGCCAGCCACTGAGAAAGCACGCTCTGCCTCCACTGAAGTAGGCGGCACAGTCATCAGATACTGATACAGTTGTTCTAAACACTGCCCGTGCTTGTTGTTGCTCTGAAACATCGCCATTTCAGCTTTTACTGATGCATCCAGTTTCCTGTCATCATTCTGTGATGGCAAGTTTCTTGGCACAGATAATGCGGATGCAACAGACTGACACATTGCAATTTCAAGTTGCTGTTCAAAGCTGTCAACAGCACAGATGTCAATGAATTCTGCCCCGTCCCGGCATTTGTGAGCTGCACAGTGCAGACTCCTCCCAGTCCACTGTGCTCAGTCAGCCGGGAGACTGACTGCTGCTGGTCTGTTGTTGACTGAATTAGTCAGCAACACACTACACCGTGGGCCAAAAAAAAGTGCCACTTAATTATTTTCAACTATAACTCTGTTATTTCTTGATCGATTTTTACACTTTTACACGCTATATAGTATATGCGAGCTTGGCCGTTCCCGTTTTCCTGGGAATTACAGCAGTTTTATTCCCGGGAATGTGGGAATGAAAAATGTCCAGGAATCCCTAGTGTGCAGGTCAAAGTATCTATCTATCTATCTATCTATCTATCTATCTATCTATCTATCTATCTATCTATCTATCTATCTATCTATCTATCTGTCTGTCTGTCTGTCTGTCTGTCTGTCTGTCTGTCTGTCTGTCTGTCTGTCTGTCTGTCTATCTATCTATCAACATTAGAACAGTACAGTGCTGCAGTGATTAGTGCTGTTGTCTCTCAACTCCAAAAGACGGTCTTTGAATCCCATCATGGTGTCTGTATCGAGTTTACATTTTCTCCTCGTGTCTATATGATATTTTACTCTTGAGTACTAGTTCGATTAAATGGAAACTCTAAGTTTGCCTTCATGAGAGTGAATGTGTTGATGCCTAGATGACTGTGCCCTGAACTGCACTGCTGTGCTGCTCAGGGTTGGTTCTTGCCTTGAATTTAGTGCTGCTGGGATAGGCCACCAGCCTGTATTGAATTTAGTGGGTTCAAATAATGCATTCTGTCTCTTCAGGTTTTTGAGCTATGTCTCTCAAACATAGATACAAGAACACTAGTTAATTTACTCCTGTGTCTGCTGTAGCTTCTTTACATTGTGACCTACATATTATAATGTCTAATGTTTATTTAAAATTTATTTAGTATTTCCTGACTCGTGCTATTCCAAAATGTAAGCTATGGTGTGACATATACATTTAGGAAAAGCTGACTTTACTCTGGTCCATAGTGCACAAAGTATCTCATAGCACATTGTTGTGCAATAAGACCATATTGTTTTAATGTAACGCTATACTTTGTATATATGAGGATTGCTAGCATGAACTTCAGGCATATCCTGACTGAGAAGTTAATTAGATTCCTTCAGAAGATGCCTGAGGGGCTCTAAGCTTATTAGTGCTTATTATTCACCTGCAGTTAATTCTTTTTGAACATAGTCATCCTTATCATCAAATGTTCTGTCTTTAAACACATCTGAGACCCAGTTCTTCACTTTGCTCTGTGTTCATCCACTCTTTTTATCTACCCATATCTAAAATTTTAACATTCATAGTCATTACTCCGGGTCCTGATTGCGTGGGTTTCCTCCGGGTACTCTGGTTTCCTCCCACAGTCCAAAGACATGCAGGTTAGGTGCATTGGTGATTCTAAATTGTCCCTAGTGTGTGCTGTGTGTGTGTGTGTTTGTGTGTGTGCATGCCCTGCGGTGGGCAGGCGCCCTGCCCGGGGTTTGTTTCCTACCTTGCGCCCTATGTTGGCTGGGATTGGCTCCAGCAGACCCCCGTGACCCTGTAGTTAGGATATAGCGGGTTGGATAATGGATGGATAGTCATTACTTTCCTTCAGCTTGCTCTACCCTCAATGACTTCCTTAATCATGCCATTAGATCATTCCACGTTGTACGGTATTAAATTATTTCATAGTATTTTGGATGTTTGAATGGATGCTGACTTTTTATAAATATTGGAGCACAAAAAGTTATAGGCTACAACATACATAATAATGCAATAATAATAATAATAATAATAATAATAATAATAATGATGGCATAGCATTGGAGACACAGACACAGCATAATAAATTTAAATGATCAACATGGTAGCAGGACTGTAACTATATGCTTTGAATGCATTGCTAAGGACTGATATAATTCAAAGCATAAGCATCTCCAAATGGGCTTACATTACTGCAAAAATTACATTATAATTCTGTCAATATCATCCTCTGCTGTTCACTGCCATCCATGACCAGATTGATTACACTCTTTATATTCTCTCCTGGCACTCTAAAAACATTCTTCATAGTCTGTCTCTTGCTGGAAAAACATTCTGAGTTGTGTAGTGATTGGAGAGTGATATTGCTTTCTTTGCATATGGTGGCAATGATAAAAGGAATCATTGGTAAATGTTGAACAATAATCATTATACTTCAAGTTAATTTAATTTTGTGATTATTTTAGGGTAATTAGTTCTATCTATCTATCTATCTATTTTGGAAACCCACATTTATTGTTCATGGGGCTGGATGGTGAGACTATGATTATGATGTCACCATCACTGTAAGCTAACTGTTAGGCTTGTGGGTTAAACCTTTTTTGAACTTTTGTTTACACTGTGACACAGATTCAGTCTTTTTAAAGAAATGTAAAATACAACAAAAAATAAAGCATGCCAGTGCAGCCCAATGTTTTCTGAAATGTCATGCCTCAAGCACACTTTTTTGAGAGCAATATTGCCATAAGTAATTAGAATATATTCTACTAAAGTATTTGGTAATGGAAACATTTTATTAGTTACTAGCAAAATACCCGCACTTTGCAGCGGAGAAGTACTGCTTTAAAATTTTTATTAAGAAGAAAAGTAAACCTTTTTAAACTGAGGGAAAATATACCAATAATTATTTGTTAAGGATCTCTTTGTATACCACATTGTCAGTTCGGCCCTCTGGTTGTAATATGACCAAGCTGTGCGCTGAGCTTACTCTTGAGCATGCAATGTATAGTTGGCCATGTGAAAAGCAATCTTGCCTCAAATTAATGCCAACCTTTTGTAGGGTCTGTCCCTGAGACTTATTAATTGTCATTGCGAAGCAGAGCCTTACTGGAAATTGGAGGCATTTGAACTGAAATGGGTTTCATCGATAACTTCGCATCCAGCTTTTGAGAGTTTAAACATTCATAAACATCAAAGTGTCCACTACTCAAATTGTCACCTGTGAATCTAAGATGTTTAACAGGCATTGGCGGTTGTCCAAAGGTGTAAAATATTTGGCCATTTCGGTACACTTGAAAGCGATAACCGAACAATTCAGCGGCGACCATCAACTAACATGCAGAACCATAGGTGAAGGGCTTAAGCATTTCACTCTTATAGTGCTCCTGTGTAGTATAATTATCTCCTGTACCGTCACCAGTCCACACCTTGATCCTGTCCCAGTCATTCAATACATAAGACACAATGTTCCTCCAGATATCAAGAGTGAGCCTGATATGGCCGTGCAATATGTAACACAGAGAATGGAAAAGGCAGCCGCCATCTCCGGACATGGAAATCACTTGGTAAGTGACAGTTCTTTGATCGATGGTGATCACCTTGATAGACATGTTAATGGGGGTACGGTTGGAATGATAAAGGAAATAGGTACCTGAACAATGTAAACTAAGTCTAAAATACCTACACAATAACTATAATCGTAATAAACAAACAATAAAACAGAGGATAAGCCGTGGATTAAATAAAAAGGCTGCAGTTATCAGCAGGGAGACATGAATACCGTGGCGAAGCAAGGAAGGGAATGAAGAGACCGGAGCGGCGGACGGCCTTATATAGGCAGGCAGCCAACTATGTGGGAGGCGTGGGGATGGGGGACCCAACGCCGCCTCACATGGCGACCGAGCTGCAGGCTCTGGACATATACAGTATATGTACGTAAGTAGGATTCAGTTAGCGTTGGGAACCCGCGTACCAAATTTCTTGAAGATGGGCCCATAATTAACAAAGACCTTTGGGACAGTTCAATATGGCGGCTGACAGTGGCGTCATACCAGCGAAATAAGTACGTACATCGATTTCGGTTAGCGCAGGGAAGCGCGCCTACCAAATTTCGTGAAGATGGGGCCATAAATAAGAAAGTTTAATCATGACGGACGTTGTCGACCGTTATGACTGTTACGCGTAGAATTTTGAAATGAAACCTGCTTAACTTTTGTAAATAAGCTGTAATGAATGAGCCTGCCAAATTTCAGCCTTTTACCTACACGGGAAGTTGGAGAATTAGTGATGAGTGAGTCAGTGAGTCAGTGAGGGCTTTGCCTTTTATTAGTATAGATATGATAATAAAAAGTACTATTTCTAGTCTGATTCCTCTCAATAAGTGCTTGGTTTCACAATAGCTTTACGAAAGATGCAACAAAGTGCTCAGCATCAGAACAATATAAGTACTGTCTAAGCTGTTTTTAATTCACATTCAGTGTTCAGAAAAACTAGCCACAGATTTTCCAATCTCCATGGGAGCTTTAGTTTCAGGGAACCTCTCTAGAGAATTATATTTTTATTGAAATATTCCTTGAAAGCATTAGTGGTAAGATTATAACTTCATCTGAAGACTCTCTCACATTATCACTTGCCATTTCATCTTTGAAGTTCCTCTGATAAACAATGTCAGCAGATTAATACCAAATCAGTGTCATTCTACCCCAAATGTGTGCTGTGTTTTTAGATTCGTGATGTAGATCCCAATTCTTTCATTGTTGTACTTTCAATAATCAAACTGGGCATCAAAAGATGATCTAGATTCTCTTAGAAAGTTATACATGTGTCTACAGCAAGGACTGCCAACACCAACCATTGCATTTTCAAACTCTTTGTCTTTCCTTCCAATTAAAGTAATAATAAAGAAAATTATAGCTTCATGTCTACTAAATGACCTGAGCTGTAAATCAGGTCTGGGCTTCAAATAAAAAACAATTTTTTCTTTCATTCTTTCTTTAGTTATTTGCCATAGAACAGGTCTTTTGATCACTAATTCTTCCATTGTATTCTGTGTGTTCACTTTTCATTTCTTGGTATAATTTACCATTTTTCAGATAATATAACATGTTCTGCATTGGCCTTCCTGTTGATTTCTTTCCTTCCAGTTTGCTCCCCAGCACTATTGTCAATGCATGTCCCATACAGCGTAGACTTCTCACTGTTTCCAAAACACCCATTTTTTACCACTCTTTTACAGCACTTTTTCATTAAATAATTCCTCATTGTTTAGGTCTCTGCTCCATTCAATGCAACACTCCAGATTGAGGTTTTTATCATTTTCTTCACTGTTCTATCCATTCCCTTTGTTAGCCATTTATGTTTTCACTGAAGGTTGCATTCCCATTGCTGTTATTGTGTTAATTTCTTTTTCACATCTTTCATCCCTTCACAGTTTACTTCCCAAATATCTAATGCTGTCTAGTTCTTCCAAGATATATTCTCTAATTTTTGTTATTACTAATTTCTTTGTTCTTTCCTGATATTCACTTCACTTTTGTTTTCTTTATATTGATCTTCATTTCATACTTCTTACATGTGTAACCTAGTTTATTCATTAATTTCTGTATCCTTATTCATTGTTTAATGTTATTGCTTTATCATCTATAAATCTTACTGATGTACTCCGTCTTTCTTTTACCCCCAATTTGCTGCTTGTTAGTTCTTCTTTAATTATGTAAAACATTATTTATGTGGGGCGGCACGGTGGCGCAGTGGGTAGCACTGCTGCCTCGCAGTTGGAAGACCTGGGGACCCGGGTTCGCTTCCCGGGTCCTCCCTGCGTGGAGTTTGCATGTTCTCCCCGTGTCTGCGTGGGTTTCCTCCGGGCGCTCCGGTTTCCTCCCACAGTCCAAAGACATGCTGGTTAGGTGGATTGGCGATTCTAAATTGGCCCTAGTGTATGCATGGTGTGTGGGTGTGTTTGTGTGTGTCCTGCGGTGGGTTGGCACCCTGCCCGGGATTTGTTCCTGCCTTGTGCCCTGTGTTGGCTGGGATTGGCTCCAGCAGACCCCCATGACCCTGTGTTCGGATTCAGCGGGTTGGAAAATGGATGGATGGATGGATTATTTATGTGAGCAAGAATCCTTGTCTTTTACCTTTTCCTATTTGATATATCTCTGTTATCCATATATGTTTCAAATCCATATATTTGCTGACTGGCTCATATTTAGATTCCTCTTCTGGCCCTCCAATCTACTCTTGTGTCTCTCAATACTCCTAGCAGTTTTACCCAGTTTACTCTGTCAAATGCTTTCTCAAAGCCCACAAAACAGACATATAGTTGTTTATTAAATTTGTATGTTAAATTTCTGACAAGAGGAGACAATATATTGGACTTGGTATAGACTAACATCAAGTCTGCATATAGAGCAACTCCCCACCCTCACATTGGACTGTCTGATCACATTACAGTAATGCTTAGTCCGGCATATATGCCATTGCTGAAGAGAACGAAGCCGGTAAAAAAGCAGATCAGAACATGGCCAGATGGAGCTACTGAAGCCCTGCAGGACTGTTTTGAGAGCACAGAATGGAGTGTCTTTAGAGAAGCGGCGACCATTGATCATCACATTGACATTAATGAGTATGCCGAAGCAGTGACAGGATACATTGACAAATGCATTGGAGATGTCACCGTCATCAAATCTGTCTCAACACGCGCTAACCAGAAGCCATGGTTCACAGCAGAAGTTCACGAGCTTGTGAAAACAAGGGATGCTGCCTACAAAGCTAACGATGAAGTGGCACTCAGAGCAGCTAGAACCAACCTGTCCCGAGGCATTAAGTTAGCAATGCGGAAGTACTCAAAGAAAATTAGTGATCACTTCGCCTGCTCAAGAGATTCTCGTCGAATGTGGCAGGGCATCCAAACCATCACGGATTATAAGGCCCCACCGCATATGTGTGTTAACGACACCTCTCTTCCAGATGCTCTTAACACCTTCTATGCCAGGTTTGAGACAAAGAACAATAAACCAGCATGGAAGACCATCCCCTCGTCAGACAATCAAGTTTTGTCCCTGTCTGCAGCTAGTGTGAGAAGGACTCTCATCAGGGTCAACCCACACAAAGCTGCTGGACCAGATAACATACCTGGACGTGTGCTCAGAGCTTGGGCTGACCAGCTGACTGATGTCCTAGTGGACAACTTCAACATCTCCCTGAGCCAAGCTGTTGTGCCACAATGTTTTAAAAACACCACCATCAGACCTGTCCCAAAGACAGCTACAGCCTCAGAACTCAATGACTACCGCCCAGTGGCACTCACTCCAATCATTATGAAGTGCTTTGAGCGGTTAGTTTTGAGTCACATAAAGAATCAGCTGCCCCCGAAACTGGACCCTCTACATTTTGCATATCAATCAAATCGATCAACTGACGATGCAATTTCAATGGTATTCCACCTGATCCTGTCACATCTGGATCACCGCAATGCACATGTAAGAATGCTGTTCATTGATTTCAGCTCAGCATTCAATACTATCATTCCCAGGCAGCTGATCAGTAAGCTGGATCTGCTCGGACTCAACACCTCCACCTGCAACTGGATTCTGGACTTTCTCACTGAAAGACCTCAAACAGTACAGATTGGGAATAAAAGATCTAACACCATCACACTGAGCACAGGTGCCCCCCAGGGTTGTGTGTTGAGCCCGCTACTCTTCACGCTGTTGACCCATGATTGCACCTCCAACTCTGACACAAACCACATTATCAAGTTCGCCGATGACACTACAGTAGTGGGACTCATTGAGAACGACGATGATGCGGCGTACAGAGAAGAGGTGGAACGTTTGGTACTTTGGTGTAAAGACAATAATCTGTCTCTTAATGTTGAAAAGACAAAAGAGTTGATTGTTGACTTCAGGAAGACAAAGGCTGTCCATCTCCCACTCAACATTGATGGCGTCACAGTAGAGAGAGTGAAGAGCACCAAGTTCCTAGGTGTTCATATCACAGAGGACCTGTCCTGGACCAAAAACACCAACTATCTTACAAAAAGAGCCCAGCAGTGTCTTTACTTCCTGCGACGACTGAAGAAGGTGCACCTCCCTAAACCCATACTTACCACCTTCTACAGAGGCACCATAGAGAGCGTCCTGACCAGCTGTATTACAGTCTGATATGGAAACTGCCATGCCTCCAACCGCAAAGCCCTTCAGAGGATTGTGCGGACTGTTGAGTGCATCATTGGCAGCTCTCTACCCAGTCTGCAGGAGATCTACACCTCACGCTAACTTCATAAAGCCACTAGCATCATGGCTGACCCCCATCACCCCTCCCACCAACTGTTTACTCCTCTTCCATCTGGAAGATGACTCTGCAGCATCAGGAGCAGGTCTGTGAGATTGTGCAATAGTTTCTTTCCCCAAGCAGTCCGGCTCCTGAACACCATGCTGCCCTCCTCCACACTGGACTCTTTACTCCACACACTCTCTGGAATAAATAATACTACGTAATACTGTATATGTTTTTTAGTTTTATATATATATATATATATATATATATATATATATATATATATATATATATATATATATATATCTTGTGTACTGTACCTTTTGACTCTGGAGGACGATATTTCGTCCCACTGTGTACTGTAAGTATATTGTTAGGATGACAATAAAGCTCTACTACTACTACTACTACTACTACTTATTATACTGTAGACTACTTTCACTAAACATCCTTAGCACTCCGACAGCATCTCTTATTCCCATCCCTTTCCTGAATCCAAACTGATCTTCTGCCATACAGTTTTCAGCCTTTGTTTCTAATCTATTTGCTATCAAATTTAACTCTTCCTTTGACATATGTGATAATATGTGATAATAAGTTTATTGTTCTATAGTCTCCTCAGTTTGTTCGATTTGTCTCTTTTGGTATCGGTATTAACACCACTTCTCAGAGTCATACAACCATTTTTCTTCCTCATAGATTTTCTTGTACAGTTAGTTCTTGTTTTCCTTTTCCACTCAGATTTTTAATAATTTCTCCTGCAATGTTGACTATCCTTTTCATTTTATCATTTTTCAGTTCTTTTATCCCATGTTCTATTTCTTCTCTATCAATTCTGGTCCAACAAATTCTCCTTGTCCTAGACAAGCTAAACAAGCTCCATCTGCCCCGGTTTAGAATCAGAGATTTCCTTCTACTACATTGACTACTCTCGCTGGTTAAGTGAGATCCATCTTCTCTGGTTTGAAATCAGAGTTTTCCTTCTTGTCAATAAATTTGTCTGAACAGACTAAGTGAGCTCCATCTACCCTGGTTTAGAATCAGAATTTTCCTTCTCCTAGATATGTTGATTCATGATGCCTTCTTTTGTATTATTCAGGGCAGCCCCATTCTTACAGGGGTCTCCCCCAATCACCTCTTGGGGGATGTGCCTCCATGCCACCATACCTTAGTATAAGGAAATTAAGTCTATGCTGATCTAAAAATACACTAATGGTGGTCAGGTTCACAGAATTTTACTCTAGATAAGGAAGGTGGGGCTCTTTATTCATTACAAATGGCATTGCTGCTGCTGCTGTTACATCACCACCACCAATTGCTTCAATGCAGCAGCTTTTTCAGAGACCTAAGGGTAAAAATTGTTCTATTTGTATGTGCATTACAGACATTTTAAGAGTTAATCTGTGAATCTGAAAGTCATTAATGGTTTTGATATCTAAAATATGTCATAACTGCTTAATTGTTTCCAAAAAAAGAAAAAAAAATACTATGCGATTTTATTTTTTGTGAGACTAGAAAAAAATGTTTTTAAAATGTAAACATTAGTCAGAGGGAGCACTCGTCAGCTCTCGATACAAGCGTTTTTGCTGAAATGAAGAATTCAAAGCTTTTGGTCAGTAAAGTGGACAGACCTTTAAGACATGAAATTTTACTTAAATATAAGAGTAAAGAATTTTTTTTTATTTTGAATAAAGATAAGACAGGCTATTAATATGGGATTGTCTCTTACATAATGACAAATGCTGAACTTATGTAGCTTTATAGTTATAAAACTACTAATGGGACCTTTACAGATATGGAGGCAAAAGAAACTCCAAGTAACTAACTCAGAACTTTGTTTTTTTAAGAAAGGACGATGGGCAATACTGTTTCCTATCTCATACAATAACCTACAACTCAACATCAGTAAGAGAAAGGAGCAGGTGGTGGACTTCCGACATGGCAAGGAGCCTCTGAGGCCAGTCACCATTCAGGAGGAGGACGTGGAAGTGTTGCAAAGCTACAAATACCTGGGGGTTCACATAAACAGCAAACTGGACTGGTCCGACAACACAGTGGTGCAGTACAAGAAGGGCCAGAGCAGACTGCACTTCCTAACGAGACTCAGGTCTTTTGATGTGTGCAGCAAACTGCTGGAAATGTTCTACCAGTTCATAGTAGCCTCTGTGATACTGTGGTCTCTTGGGGAAGCAACTTGTGTTCATAATAAGCACAATGCCTGAACAAACTCATCAGAAAAACCTGTTCCATTGCAGGCTGAACTCTGGACACACTGGAGGCTGTTGTGGAAAAGAGGATGATGGCAATCCCCCATCCCACCAGGAGGTGATATCTTGGCCACAGGCTCATTCAACCATGGTGTTCTAAGAAGCACCTCTGAGGGTCTATTCTCCCAACTGCTATCAGGCAATTCGATTCTTCCTCCTGATGTACTCACTAAGTTCATTTTGAAATATTTGCACAATATACATTATTATTTATTTCCTTATTAATTGGCTGTATTATTTATCCTGTGAGTCCATATCCTTGTTTGTAACATTTCTGCTGCCATACGTATCTGAATTTTTCCATGGGATTAATAAAGTTTATCTAATCTATCTAATTTAATCTAATACGCAGGACAATGCTGTTTCCTATATCATACAACATGAAGTGGATACATTTAGTCATTGTCAGGCTTTGACTAGAAGACAGAATCAAATTTTATCAATTCCAAATCGAAGAATTACATGATTTGTTTTTATTTTTGATATTCTTGAAACAAAAGCCCCTGACTTTCAAGTCCTTCTCTATTTTTTAATGCTTCCAGAAAAAAAGCAGTCTTTGAAAAATGCTCTTTTGCTTTTCTTTGTGAGAAAGTGGGTCTTCAGGGATTTGTACAAGGTAGCTCACTGCCATCCTTATAAATAAGATGATATTTTTTATGAAGGGTCAGTTAAAGGCAATGGAATATTGAAAGAATCTCTGACACAATTCTCCTTTAGCTAAGCTCTCCTTCTCAGGGGTGGGGTTTGATTTGTCTTTAATTTGTTTGGTTATAAATTGATCTATTTGTATGGAATGATTACAATAAAATTAATAAAATATATAAAAAAAAAAAAGATAGAATCTCTGACAGATTTTTCTTAATGAAAGAATATGAGGGAAGGTTCTCTCGGGTTACTCCAATACAGTTGTTGAAAGCACAACTCTGAATGGTGCTATTGTATTTACCACTGCCTCCATGATGATAGCTCTTTCAACAAAAATGGCTCTATAACTTCTGAAACATGACCATTGCCTTGTTGATTTGTTCCACCACCAGTTTTAAGCATACTAGTTGTTGCTGAGTCTCCATGTTTCACACCTGCTGTATCTGCAGTGCCCTTGTAAATAAGCATGGACTTATTGTTTTTATTTTATTTAAAAGCACTAGATAAAAAGATGTTTTCAATTATAACATCAACTGACTTTTTATTACTTTTTGACATTGCATTGTACAGTTCTCTTTTATTAAGCATAATCTGTGAAGAATTACTGAGAATAAAAATGAACCTTCACATGACAAGGCAATTTTAGCCTTTTCGGTTTGTTAGCCACAATGCATTATTAATGCTTCGATTATGACTGAGTCAAAGAGTGAAGAGACAGTGAAAAACTTCAAAGGTTAAAAGGCAGTGTCGTTGAACCAGACTGTTATTGCCATCTGAGTTTTGTTAACCCTATTACAGTGTGATTTAAGAAAGATACTAAAGCTAAATGAGATCTGGATGGAAGCAGTAAAAACAGAGATTGCTTAACACTAACACAAATGCTGTTGATAGAAACATTAAACTTATGATTTTGTGAAATAAAATTTTTTTCTATGGTTGGTATAAACCCAAAGAAGGTGGCACTGCTAAGCACTGTAATAGCAGTATGCTCTGGGTAACTTTGAATGAATGACACTCTCTGATGAGCAGCATTAGTTTCTTTAGCCTGTTATGTTTACCCCCAGAAAAATCATGGAATTTTTTTTAACTGAAACATGTGAATATTAAAATGTTAACTTATATACAGAAGAAAAGGTATGTTTAGTGCACATTTAGTACATATCCTTTGTGTGATATTTTTTGAAACAGTTGCCAATGAACAATCCAATGTTGCACCCAGGACAGAAGCGTGTTTATTTGAACATTTGTCTTATAATATTTTTTCTTTTGCCTGCTCATGAGAGGGTAGAATGTCAGTAACTGATCCACATGACCAAGGCGACCTTTGTGTTATTGATGACTAACACCGTGCAAGACTAAGTGATTTCCACATTTCCACTGACACAAACATTGACAGTTGCCACAGTGATCAGTGCTTAGGAGGCTAACATGTTTCTTGTCTTTCTATGTGGTTGCAGTCATTTTGGTTTTTTTTTTGCCACACACCTATTTGCACCATGCTGAACCTTCAGTCAACTGAATTCACCAGGCATATCACATCTATTCAGTTGTACACTGCCGTATGCATCAGTTTCACTATCCATGTCAGCATCTGATGACCAATTCACGATGTCATCACTATCACTTGAATAAACTAATTGTTCAGTTTCAGTTTGTTCTAAACTGGCTTTACAACTCACTAACACTCCATTGTGCTTTGTTTGAAGGCTTCACTCCACACTTGAATACTGATGACTTACCTTAGGGTGGTAAAACACATTTTTTTGCAGCACAATGTTATTTTATCCACTAGATGGCAGCAAAATACGGTCCTGGAAGTTATTTGGGCTTAACACTGTAAAGCGGCTCATTACATATCAGCAAGAGACTGATTCGGGTTTAACTGAAATTACATAGAATTCCAAGCCAAAGTGATTGTCTTGGTTAACATCAAGGAGGTTAATGACTGTTACAAAAATCAGAATCATAACAGCCAAAACAATTCAGAAATATGCACTGTTCAACCTTCATAGTATGCAAACAATAAGCTAAGCAGAATGATCATTAAGATGTTACTGTAGGAAATGATATAATTCAAAGACTCGGATGATAAACTCAAAAAAGGCAAGGTGATTTTACGTTTCAATGTGTATGGAATCAAGAGTCAAAATTATAAAAGAAAATGTATTGAAAACTATGTGAAAAAACCTGCAGGCTTAACAGATCATATTATAACATTCTCGTATATACACGTAATCCAACTGTGGGTAATGGAGACCTAAGCATATTTTGCCACCATCAGATTTAAGGCACAACCCTGGGGCGTTTACCAGTCCATCCCAGTCCTGCTAATGCACACACATCTCCAATTCACCAAACATGCATGTCCTTAGGCTGCAAAGGGAAAACCAAAGTACCCAGAGAAAAACCTGCTGTGACATGTGGAAAATGCACAGACTTCACTTAAAGGATTAGAAACTAAGACACTGGAGCCATAAATAAAAATCACTAACCACTGCGTCATCACGCTTTCTACTATCAGAATCATTCCAGAGCCATCAGCCCTTTATTGTGGTTACTCTGGTAGTATGTACTGCAGTGCCCACTTAGCCAATAATGGTGATAGTCTTGCCGATCACAATCCTAAAGAGGCATCAGAAACAGAAAAGATACTCTGAGCTCCGTTGTGCATGAAGTGTGCGTATCCTCGGCCTCACCTGTGTGAATAAAAAAACAGGAAAAGGCTGTTGCTAGGTAACAGCGGGGTTGGGGAGGAATGAGGCGACTTTTCTGTGTAGTGAGTAATTAAACCTAGCAACGTGCACAATGGTGCATTCTAGTGTGCTTTTGTATGTCACTGTAACAGAGGAGCTATATAGGCACCTGACCTTCCTCAGCAGACAACTGACGCGTGCCCTTCCCACTATTACCTGCTTCAGGGAGCTGCTCCCGCTCCTCCTGCGGGAACACCGCGCTGGAAAGCTCGTCCAGGCTCTCCTCCCCCCGCCGATGGATCAGGCCGAAGGGAAAGCACAGCTCCTCCTCACTCTCTCCCGAGCTTGCTCCTCCGTCCCGCCACGGACACACGTCCTCCAGCCACCACCGGGTGCTTCGCCCCTCGTAATCTAGGAGGTAGGCTGACGCGAATGCGGAAAACCCTGTCCGCAGTCCGTCACCTACCTCCGGCTGCAACCCATGGTGCTGATTGGCGTGGTGGCATCTGGCGGCTTTCTTCTTCCCCATTTACCGCGGTGTCTTGCGGCTCCTGCCGCGGGTGCGCTCTTCAGCGCGCTGTGCTGAGCAGGCATGTTTGCAGCTGCGAGTGCTCTCCCAGCGCTGTGCTGCACGTGCTGTTCCTGCAGGCGCGTACCTCGCACTGCGGCCTCGGTGGTGCGCACCCATCGGGAGTGTGCTCCGCACTGTAGTCCAAAGGGCGCTTTCAGCGCTGTAGTCTGATGGAGCACACTCTCTGCCTCGGGAGCGCGCTCTGCGCCGTAGTGCTGGGTGTGCTCTCCACACTGTTTTCCACGTGCTCTCTGGATGCTGTGCCGGGCCATTACACGAATTTTGTACAGGTTCCGGCCCAAATGGACAGACCAGAATCCTGCCGATTACGCCAGTGTAACAGAAGTGCTATATAGGCACCTGACCCGACCCAGATGGACACAGAGGCACGTACAAAATCACAAAGACTTTATTTTTCTTCACCGTGACCCACAGGCAATACACAGTCCCAAAGCACAATTCCAACACAGCAACAATCCTTTCTCCTCTACCACCACTCCTCCTGAAGCTTAGTCCTCCTCCTCCCGACTCTCGCCCCTGAGTGATGGTGGCTGGCCCTTTTATAGCCCACCCGGAAGCGTTCCAGGTGCTTGACCACCTGGACCTAATTGCACTTCCGGGTGGGGCTGAAGATTCATCCAGCCGGGCTGCTGACTCCATGCAGCTCCCCCTAGCGGCCATCCGAGCCCCCAAACAGGCTGTGGAGGACTCCATCTCCCACGGAGCCATTCGACAGGTTTGGGGATCACCGTCCGCCAGGGAGGCTGTCACCAAGCGTCCCAGGGGAGGTATTGAGCTGCCCATAGTTGCTCCCCCGGAACAGATGTAGCAGGGGCGTCCCTGCCAGGCATGGGACCCGGCTGTCCGCCACACACATTATTAGAAAAACTCACAGTTGCTCCTTGAACTGATGTGAATGGGAGGCATAGAATAGATTGATTTTACTGGTGTGCAATGGATTATATATGTCATGGAAACATAGAAGTGTGAATGAGGCTTTAGGATGCAACATTCCTTTGTTTTTCACTCCCCAAAAACTTTAAAACTTAAAGAAGCAAGTTTTACATTTCACAATTGCGAAATTGCCTACAAGCCAAATTTTAGTGTCAACCGCAAAAAAACAGTATAGAACTCAAAACTGTGCTGTTTTGTTCATTACCTAGGAAGTTACCTACCTTTCTAGGAAGTTAAAGTGTTTGGTGAAAATAAGGAAGCCAGAAGGAGAGAGACTAAAAGAATATTTTAAATTGTAATGAATATGAAAGGACTCAACTACAGACATCTAGTGAAGCATTAAGGATAGAGAGATTTGGGGAAATTGGACAGCATTAACCCTCTTTTGAGCAGAACTCAACTGCATGAACAAATCCTTGTTTTTCACCTTTTTCAACTTCTCGTCAGCTCGTTTCAATTTGTATTTTGTCCCTAAATCTGTAATTTAGGGGACAAAGCTGAACAGGTAGAGACTCAAAGGCACAAAGCACTTAGCTCATTTCATGTACCCCACTCTGTATAGACTGGCGAATATAAGTACAAAAAATAAGACAACTATTGCAAGTAATGATGCATTTTAGGTCCCTCTGTACTAATAGCCACTACTCTTTCTTTTAACTTTACTGATTTAAACATTTAATTGCACAAAAAAAAAGATTAAATCAGCAGAGCCCACATACGCGTACACGTTTCACTCTCAGAGTGCTGATTTCATCCTTACTATGCCAATCTGTAATGACTCATAAGTTTTTGCAGGATACGTTTGGCAGTGGTTTGGTAAGTTGTACTTTGGTTGGCTTAAGACTGACAATCTAGGATTCTGGAGTTCATTCAGCACTTCCATCAGTGGCAAATTTGAGGATCTAGAGGAATCTTAAAGGCTTTGTGTGCTTTGAAATTTGCTTAAAGTGCTATAGCAGCTGCCAGTTTTCTACAGTGTGAAAATGCCAAGTACTTAAAGCATAGTAGTACTATAGAACAGAAAATAATTTGATGGTCTAAGTATTAAATCCCAAGTTTGATTATACATTTAAATGAGTTTACTGGGACTGAACTCAAAATTGGTATTAAAACATTTATGGAGAAAATGGAGGTACAGGGCAGTGTGTTGCAGCCGGCTAAACAAAGACAATGAGGTGATAAACAAGTGTGAGAGCTCCAAACCTGCTAAAGATTGACACTTCCTGTCAGCTTCCATATATCAAGGCTATGTAAACTTTAGTTACTGTATATATTTTTAAACATCTCATTTCAGTGACCTATAATGTGCCTATACTAGTCATTAAAACATGTAGCCTAAATTAATTGAAAAGGATTCCAGTTAAGCTGAGACACTGAAGTATTCCACAGCATGCTTTGCATTCTTTTGGGCAGAAAGGGTGTAAAATTTTAGCCTCCATTGGAAATGTGCAGTAGCAACAACACCGTTCATATCTGTAGCCCATTTTCATAACAAGAATGTAGCTCAAAATGCTTTACAAGATATCAAAGAAAGACGTTTCAAGAAAAGACCATTTAAAAATAGATTTGAACAGAAATGAATAAATGGTGTACCAACAATAGTTAAGAATAAATCACTTGTATAAGTCATCGATAAAGTTGAGTCCTTATATACAGTAAAGCTTCATTTTCAAGTCTCTAATGATAAGTCTAATGATGTGGTCAGATGGTCGGGGAGGACAGAAAAAAAGAAAAATTAAACTCCAGGGGTGAAATGATGTAGAAAAACAAACAAAATCTGGAGGGATTCCAAGGCCAAACGACCTCCCTCCTGAAATGGGCAGTCTTCCACACATAAATGTCCTTAACTAGTTCCAATTATTTTTTAAGCTTCATCCTAGAAGACTTAATGCAGTGGGTCTGCTTTCATTCAAACAGCACAGGTAGCTGCTCAGTAATTTTATTAGGTGGTGGTGGAGCAAAATCCCATCATGAAAAACTGGAAAGAAACAGAGGAAACAGAAGGGATTAATAATGATTGCAAAATAATGAAAAAATATATTTATATGCAAATATAATCTATTAGAAGTTGAATTAGCATGCTACTATGAAGAAGACAAATTGAAAAACTAGGTTTTTATTTTTTTTTAAATGATCTACAGTATTATACTGGCACATCGCTATCAGTAAAGTATTCCAGATTTTTGGAAGATAATAGCAAAAACCCACCCCAGCACTTATTTTATACTTAGCTCTTGGAATAATAGGTAGGCCACTATTTGAAGATCTAAGGTGTAGCGGGTGGCTGGGGGCAGTACCCAGCCAGGACGCCTGGAAGGACCAGGAGAGAGACTACACCTCCTCCGGACCATGAGAGGGCAGCCTCCCTGGTTTGTATGGGGGCCACGGGAACAGAGCATGGAAGCTCAACCCTATAGGGGCCTGTGGTCACCGCCAGGGGGCACCCAGACGCCTGAGAAGCCCTGGACGTCAGCACGTCCACCACACCCGAAGGTGCTGGAGAAAGGAAAACCAGGGACACCCGGAGTGCTTCGTCAGGAGGCACCTGGTGCACGTCCGGGTGGACTTAAAAGGGGCCACCTCCCTCCATTCGTCAGCTGGAGTCGGGTGGAAGAGGACGAAGCTCGGAGGAGAGGCGTGGAGGCGGTAAAGGAAGACTGGACAGTAAAGAGGCCCGGACTGAGGGTGTATGGTGCAGGGGCACCAGGTTGTGTGCAGTATTGTAAATAGTTGTAAATATGAATAAACACGTTGTGGTGATTAAACCATCGGTGTCTGACTGTCTGTGTCGAGGCTGGTCTCCACAAAGGTTACAATGTGAAATGCAAAAAGTCAGAAACTCCAAAATGTAGGAATGAGTGAGATTATGCAAAGCTTTATATACCATCAATAGTATCTTAAAATCAGTTCTAAAGGACACAGGTAACCAGTGTAATGACGCTAAAACTGGTGAGATGTGCTCAAATATACTTTTTCTGGATAAGTTTCTTGCTGCTGCACTCTGAACTGCAACCGACTGATGTCTTTGTTAGGTAGTCTGGTTAGGAGTGCATTACAGTAATCTGATCAACTAAATACAAAAGCATGAATTAATTTCTCAGCATCTTGCAATATTATAAGAGGTCTAAATTTTGTTGTGTTCCTTAAATAAAAAAATGCAGCCCTAGTAATACGGTTAATATGCAATTAAAAATTTAGGCCAGAGTCTATGATTACTACTAAATTCTGCTTTGACTTTTAATGCTAAGGAATCGAGTTTATTTCTAAGACCCTCACTACTTCCATTTTTGACAGCAAGTAAGATTTCTGCTTTTTCTTTTTTAAGCTTGAGGAAATTACTACTCATCCATTCAGAAATACAAGACAGTCTTTGGATTAGAGGACTTAAAACTTTAAGGTCCTCAGTTGCTATAGATAAGTAAAGCTGCATGTCATCTGCATAACTTAGAGATATCTCTCCTAAGGGGGTCATGTAGATGAAAAAATAACAGCTCCTAGATCCTTGTGGTACCCCATATACTATATCATGGACCCTCAGAATATTAACCTTTTACCTTTTCTGAAACCAATTTAAGACACTAACAGAAAGACCCTCTGATTATCTAAGACGATTTATGAGAATACTGTGGTTTATGATGTGAAATGCCCAGTTCAGGTCTAAGAGAACAAGAACTGATACAGTATGTTGTTTGTATCAACTCATGTACTACTTTAACCAGTGCACTTTCTGTATTTCAAAGAATAAGACCTAAAACTGATGAGAACTGATTGACCTGACAAAGACCCAACTTGTATAGCAGGCCCAGATTATTACTATAATCCTATTCTATTCTATTAGGGGTGGTGCAGTCTTTACACTGCTGCCTTGCAGTAACAAAACCAGGGTTCACATCCTAGGTCCTCTCTGTATGGAGTGTGCATGTTCTCCCCATGTCTGCATGGGTTTCCCCCGGGTTCTTCAGTTTCTCCCACAGTCCAAAGACATGCAAGTTAGGTGGATTGGTGATGCTAAGTTGCCATGGTGTGTCTGTGTGTCTGTGTGTGATCACCCTATGATACACAGGCGTCCTCTCCAGGGGTTGTTCCTGTCTTGTGTTCTGTGCTTGCTGGGACTGGCTCTAGCCCCCCAAAACCCTGCACAGGTTTAAGTGGGCTTAGAAAATGGTATGATCTCACATTATCCAACTTTAGAGACTATCTAGTCAATCACAGGGCGTGCCCTTACACACAAACACGCTTACTCAGACGTGGCTGATTTAGAGTCACCACTGTGCTGCTGTATGTCTTTATTGCTCTGGATTACATTACTTTTACTTCAAGCCTGGCATATCAATTTGGAATTCATTTGTCAGTGAAATCTTAAACAAAGCCAGCCCTAGCCAAAGTGATTAATGAGGAAACCAAGGGCAATAAACATTTATTGAGTAATATATTATATACCATATATTAGGGAATATCATTAAAACTCAAAAAAAAACATTTTCTCTAAAAATGAGAAATTGTTAAAGCTGCATTCTTCTTAATTATGCTAAACTGTTATGAGGCAATTTACACATTACAGTACATGTGTCCTGTCTACATGAGTTTGGGATATATAGGCTTTACTAAAAACTCTAATGAGATTTAAGTATGGAATGCTGTGACTAAAACAACCAGAAACATCTTTTAAAATCAAACCAATTTGTCATAATAGGCACAGTTTCCCACTTTAACTTGCAGATACTTAGCCATTTATACATTTGAATTGTATTTTAATGACCACCACTTTGCCTTTTTTAATATTATGTCTTAATACAGTCTCCTAAGAGACTAGAATTAGCCCAAATTATAATTTCATTTTAGCAATACACTAATGGCAGACGATGCTTTCACACATGAGGAAATCAGTTCCTTCTGCAATGGGAAATGGCATGCACACCTAAGCCACAAGAACAGGGATCACATTCTTAAGTTTTCCTTGTTTCTAATGTATTCGCCCTTTTAAGCGAGCACGTTAGTCATACAGTGATGGCCAGAATTAGCAGAGAGTAGCTGTATACAGTACCTAAAGATTCTTATGGTCACCCTTGGACTAATTTCACACGAAGAACTTACCATAGCCTCTGATACAAGGAGATGTTTGAAAGAAGCCTCATGATAGTATGATAAAAATGATAAAAATGTAAACTTATACGTGTCTCCTATCCCTTAACCACAATTCTGAGGTCCAAAAACCTCTGTGTTAGTATTCATATAAACTCCTACTGTATTTCCATTCTATGTGTTAATATGTCTGCGGTGGGCTGGCACCCTTCCCTGGGTTTGTTTCCTGCCTTGTGGCCTGTGTTGGCTGGGATTGGCTCCAGCAGACCCCCATGACCCTGTAGTTAGGATATAGCGGGCTGGATAATGGATGGATGGATGGATGGATGGATGTGTTAATACTGTATATCACACTTAAAAAGCCAGAAAGTAATTACTCAGATTTCTGAGCCTTTTGCTGTAGGGAACAACACTCAATTAGTGCAACTCACTTTTCATATAATGCGTTGTGAAATTCTTCATGAGGTTCTCTTTTAAATTTAACAACACAGCCTCATGATATCAGAAATACTCTAAGACAAAAGGAATATCATTACATCAGTTTGATTGTCCACTATCTTAAATGTCCTTCTTCATTGTCAATTTATTTCTGACTTAGAAAAGAGGAACAGAAAATGAGAAGGAAAGCCGTCCTAGCTTGCCTGTTTTGTTCCCATTTCTTTACATACAATTTATTTCCCTCCATTAATAAGCTGAATTATCTGCTGTCAAAAACAGTTATCCAGTTCTAAATCCAAAGTTTGAACCAAACAACTTAATATTTTCCCACGGGATTTCTTCTTTCTGGCTTTGATTAAGATGCTCCCTAATGTCCAATAAAATATTTTTAGATGCATTTTTTAGGTTGTAAAATAAAAAGCACCAGATCGCAGTGGTTCCTACATTTAACTGTGTACACTTCAGTGGAAATAAGTACCATGTGTTGTACTTTCGATTATCAGACAGCATAACTTTTTGATAAAGTTTAATGCTCTACAAAGTTCCCTCCTCAAACATGGAGCTCAAAAACAAGCTACAGCAGCCGCGTATGCATGCACAAGGATACTGACATACACTTCAGCTTCACCAGTACTCCTCAGAGGAAACATGGTGGGAAGAGAGAGTGTGAAACACTCATTAATTTGTTTTTTTTGTTTTCTCTAGAGTGTAGGAAAAGCCGCTGGAAGAAAACAATGTCGGCATTAACACTGCAAGCTCCAATTCTTCCAGTCACCATGATATACTGTATAAACCTCCACCCACATGGAAGTCACGGTTCAGTCATGGACCTACTTATGAAGGGGACAGAGCTCCATCACAAAAGTATCCTATTCATGGACAATCAGATCAGAGGAAAAATCGATGCCTGGCATCAGTTATTTCATCTTTTCTTTATTTGTCCAATAGGATATTGATCAGGGTGTCCAATTGGAGCCCCAATCCTTTTCCTTTGTTCTTTATCATTTTTACAATATGCATATTCTGTATTACAGTACTTATTCATCTTTTAATGTCAAATTGGATCTGCTTGACTGTTCTTGGTGAAGGGAATTGTGTACTTAAAATTCAGTAGCAATAGCAGTCCTCAAACACGTAGGGCAATATCTGAAGGGTTAGCATGTTCAACTTCTTGGCCTGTGTAAGTTTTCTCCTGCAGTCTAAAGACCACTAGTTTGATTTACAACTCTAAACTGGCCCAGTGTGTAGGTAACAAGGCTCTTAGCTTTTATAACTTACCAGTAATGGCGCATTGCACAATATCGTGCAGTGAAGACATTTGACTTGATCATTCATACTTTTCATAATCTTTCCCTGTACGTTTATCATTCGTTTGCTCAGAGGTTAAAGGGCTTGCTGCTTCCTGAGCAGCTCTTCTTTTCTCCACCCTAGCGGCCTGCATCTTCTCTTTCGTTGGCATCTTTTCTTGTTAAAACTGATTAAGTCAGTGTTTGTGTTGCAATTACTTAGTATGTTTTCCTTAATTTTTTACTTAAGCTGGAACTTAAGTCTTCAATCTGCCTCAAGAATGATTTAAGATATGAAGAGGTAGGGGAAGTGACGGTGAAGGTGGTAGGGATGAGAACAGTGCCCATATGCATGGGCCGCACAGCTGCCCTGCTGGCCGCTGCCGAGAGTTGATTCTGCAATAAAATAAAATAAAAATAAAAAGAGGAATAACCTTGGAGGTCAATCATCACCCCGAAAGTGGACAGTAGAGGTCACGTAGTATATGTGTACCAAATTTCAGGTCAATAGTTCAAACGGTTTGTGAGCAAAAGGTGATTTAAAATCCTGGACAGACAAATGGACAGCCACGGTAGCGTATTATATAAGAAGATCATGCAGTGATGTTAAAAAGTAAACACTCCCTCTTTTTATGCTTTCATTTTACATATCACGTGTTACACATTTGCACCTTGGGGGGAACTTAACAGCCCTGGTGGTAGTAATTCCTTGCCAATCCACAGGGTGGTGCTGTATACTGTCAGGCTAGGGTCGTAGAGTTGCACAGGAGACACGAAGATGAGACCAGGTTTTAAGGAAGATTAACTTTATTGCTGAACAGACAGAAGAGTTTAGTCAATAAGAGTTTATCCTCGGCACACAAGCGCACACATAGCAACAGGCAAATGTCCCACTCTTCAGCTTAAAAGAACACAAAGTCTATTTTGTTGAGCAGGTTCACTGGCTCAGAAGCAGTGGCTGGGACAGATGTGGTCTGTGGGAAAGAGAACAGAGGAGTGAGCATTTAGGCTGGTCAAGGTTTGGTCTTTTAAATGTTCTAAGCAACATGCAAGAAGCATGTAACACGATAAGAGAGCAAAGCTGCAGCTGATTCCACGAAAGGCAGATTATGAGTGTGTTTGTTTCCCTTTGAAATGTTGTTTAGGAGGAGGTTTTCAAAGTGTTTCTTTGCATTCGTTTTACTGTTTAACATAGAGTCAGCTTGCAGCTGGCGTTACATAGTAAGAACACAGAGCAAAGGAGTCATCAAGCAATCTTTGAGTGATCGCCACTGCTGTCAAGGACTGTGAATAGACTGGGACACGGGTCACAATACCAACGCCTCTCCTCTTCATCGCTCTACAGACCGGACTGTTGATTACTTTACTGACTCTGACGCCACTTCCGGTGTCCCTCCAAGTAGACCACCTAGTCTCTAATTGCCTGGCCTGTATTTAGTGTCATCGTCTTGGATAGTCTAATTTCAGCCTTGCTTCTTGAGAAATATTAATTTTGCTGAAAAGAAGTTACACTGTATTTTTTCATTTACCATATGCAGGGTTGCAGAGTTACCCCAAACCTTTACCTACCTTTGTCCTCTTTTACACACGACATAACTAATAATCATCTAGTCTTCACCATATCCTAAATTTAAGTAAATGGTGACAAACAACACATAGCAGGTATTAATCTGTCATTTTTATTCAACAGAAAATATTCCAAGCCAAGCCATTAAGCACCTCCTTTCTGCATTCATATCAGTCAAGAAGATGATTTGAGCCAGAAACTGCTAATGAAATACACCTGCTCATTAAAAATTCATGACATAAAAGCAGAGTCATTGGCAGTTTGGTCTGGAACTGTACATCAGTGTACACTGGTTAGATTTATGTAGGTGATTAAATATCTTTCTAACGCTTATTATTTAGAGTGCCTTAGCAGATGTTAAAATTTTCCATTTTCCATTTGCAAAAAGTATATTGAAATGCTTATTGCTCTATCATTAGCAAATATGGCACAATTAAATATTATGTCAATATGACAGTACAATGTTATATACTGTGCATATTGTGTATGAAAAAGTTTTTACAATTACCATCTCTTGCCCCCACACTTACTATCTTGTGTGCACACTGATCTTTTGTCTATGATAAGTCCTTGTATTCCTATGGATTACAGGCTTTTCTTCATGGATTCATATTTGTTTTACTCTTATAGCTTCCTTGTGGAAATCATTATATATATAAAAGCCAAATACCACTGACTCACTCATCATGAAATCTCCCGAACCAAGAGGACTTGGGACTCGAAATTAGTATTGTAGGTGCTCACTAAGAAATGGTTTTAAAAATTTTGTGGCCCAAGCGCAAAATTTCGTATAGTTTTTTAGATTCGTTTGTATGTCTGTCCGCTTTTCACGAGAGAGCTACTTAACGGATTTAGACCGGAGTTTTTCTATAATTTGCTTGAACATTCCGTTGATTTTGCGACTTTCTCATCATGCTAAGTATCATAGTTCACTTCTACCGATTTATTAGCAGGAATCTGAGAGAGACTCATCAGGTTTCGGGGAGGGGGATGGGGCCCTCCTCACTCACGTGCCTGCCTCGGGGCGTAACCTTATCTCCGCTTAGTTAGCGAACGAGAGAACTACTTAACGGATTTAGATCTTTTTTTTCTATAATTTGCTTGAACATTTCGGTTGACTTTGTGACTTCTCTCATTCGCTTACAGACGTGATATAGTCTCACTAATCCGAGACAGAGGCTGTTGGCCGAGGGGAGGAGGAAGAGTGACATCAGAAGTAGAGAGCTGGGCAGGGTCCTCCTCAATGTCCTGTTTCACTAATACGTGGGTGAAGCCGCAGGGGATGGCTAATGTGGTGGACGGCCGGGGTCCGTGCCCGGCCGAGACGCCCCTTCACTATATGTTCAGGGGAAGCAGCCATGGACTGTGCAATACCTGCCCCTTGCCTCTAGATGGCCGGACCCCTGGATTGGAGCGGTGCCTCGGTTTCCCGTAGGGCTCCATGGGAATTGGAGTTGGGTGCAGCCCTGTTGGGTCCCGCAGGCACTGCCAGGGGGTGCTGCAGCTGGGACTCCTGAGCCTGGGTGTGGCGAATATACAGTTCATACGGAAGTGCAGCCGGAACTCGGCAGTCAACCACCTGGAGCACTTCCTTGTGGACTATAAAAGGGGCCAGCAGCCAGCACTCAATGGCCAGAGTCGGGAGGAGGAGGTCGAAGCTTGATAGAGGAGTGGTGGTGAAAAATAAGAGTGAGTTGTGTTGGTGCTTTATTGGTCTGTTTTGGGACTGTGCTGTGGCTGGGGGACACAGGGAAGACATGCCCTCCATTTGAAGAAAAATAAAAGTTTCCTTGTTTTATACGTGCCTCCGGTGTGAGTTTGTGTCAGGTCAGGCGCGGATATAGCACCTTTTTACACTAGTTTGATAATAATTTGTAAAATCTGGGAATTAATATAAGCCAAGGAGGCAATAGCAACAAGATACTTCATAACGTATGCGCAGTTGTACTTGTACTTCTTTAGAGGTTAAGTCATCCATCCTATTAGCCATCACCTTAAACTGGTAAGCTCATGCTCATTTTGTTTGCATGTTCTAGCAATAACCAGGGCAGTGGTTCCCAAGCTTTTCAACACCCTGCACCCCTAGGAAAACATTTGATTTATGTTTGCACCCCCTACAAAAGTAATATCACATTGGAAGTCAAATTTCTAATTTTTGAACCACAAATGTAACACATACAGCACTACGGGTGAACAAATTGAACTAAAAAAATAAACTCAGTGCATAAATTTTAATTATAAATTGAGCAATTTACTTTTATAAATCTCAATAATCTTGTAAATATTTCCCCCGTGAAGCTTAGACGCTTGATTGATGATCAGGGGGTTGGGGTAACCCGTGAAGCATCAAGCGACATGAGGAATTGAAACAAACAATGATCAAGTGGTTTGGGGGATTAGAAAACCCCGTAAAGTAATGGGTACCTGTGCAGTGCTAAGCAATGAAACACAGTCGATGACACCTGCACTGCAGTTCAAAGACAGATGTGCCACACAGTTAAAATTGCTGGGCTACTGCTAGGACCACTGGTCAGAGAGATGCGATGAGTCTAAATAGCAGGTGTTCCATCCAATTCAGTCCCCCTTGTCCCCGACTCTGGCAAAAATGTCAGTCAAACCTTGAAATCAGCAATGTTTCACAGTCAGGGCGTGCACAGAAATCAATACTAGACCTCACCCTTTTTCAAATCATTGCAAATTCCATTTTTTTAGAAAACGTTATTTGCCTTTACGAATGCTCTATTGCAGCAGGAAACCCACGAGAACTCACATTTCTGCAGCTCCTTCACAGGTGACAATTGCACATGCAATGTTTGAATCTTTTTATATCAAAGAACAGGAGCCCTAACTAATACATGACCTATAAATGAAAGCACACTGCAAGACACTGACTGCACAATGATAAAGTCGAACAACAAACCTCACTCAGTTGTGGCATATCATGACACAGCCTTCCTCTTTGTTGCGCCCCCTCAAATGCCATCTTGCCCACAACCTTGGAGGTGAGGGTACCCCAGGTTTGTAAATTCGGAAAAGCCTTCCTCACTTCAGCCCAAAGCATAACTATCTATGTCTCTTTGATTGTACAGTCTACCGCCATGTTTGGCCTATCTACAGCAGTTCTGCTCTAAGATGACAGACTCATAGTGCTAAGCCAGATTTACAAATATAATGCAGTCACAGAAAAATACATAACTATGCAATACTTAAATACATCTAAACTTCTCATAAAGTAAAATACTAATACATTTAAAACACTAAATCTTTTTTTTTTAATTATGTTCAAAGGTCGGCGGCACGGTGGCGCAGTAGGTAGTGCTGCTGCCTCGCAGTTGGGAGACCTGGGGACCTGGGTTTGCTTCCCGGGTCTTCCCTGCGTGGAGTTTGCATGTTCTCCCTGTGTCTGCGTGGGTTTCCTCCCACAGTCCAAAGGCATGCAGGTTAGGTGCATTGGCGATTCTAAATTGTCCCTGGTGTGTGCCCTGTGGTGGGCTGGTACCCTGCCTGGGGATTGTCTTCTGTCTTGCGCCCTGTGTTGGCTGGGATTGGCTCCAGCAGACCCCTGTGACCCTGTAGTTAGGATATAACGGGTTGGATAATGGATGGATGGATGGATGGATAATGGATAGATGTTCAAAAGTGGATATTAAGTTCCACAGCTTTCAAGATTTTGCATTAGGTCAGCATTTCCCAACTTTTGGGCCATGGCAGTTATGCAGGTGGGCCTCAGCCGACCCCAGACGAAACCCCATCCACCGGTCCAATGATCATGCTCCATTCACAGCGGCAACATCGCAGGTGGAAAGCAACCAATCCTGGACAGTCTCCTCAACCCCTGCTCTGATGATCATGCTTAATTCACCGAGAAGGAAAAGCATTGTTGATCGCACTTGATTCATCTAACACTCTGAGGCAATGGTAGTCATGCAGAACAACCACAACCCTACTTTAATGATCATGTTTAATTGACTGAGGGGGGACCACCCCACTGTGAACTCAGACTATTGCGATAAATTCATGGAGGAGGAGCCATCCTGGTGGGTCGCAAACACATTGGTGCGAGTATGTCTGTGTATATGAGTAGGCCCTGTGATGGACTGGCTTCCTGTCCAGAGATGTCCCCTGCCTTGTGTCCATGAATCTCCAAACTCCCCGATAATTCTAAACTGGATTAAGCAGGTTTGATAATGTTATCTTATCCAAGTAAATTAGGCTAAAGGCTGTTACTATAATATGACCAGTAAGCAACAGAGCAGAAGAAAATAAAAAATAAATAACTTTAAAGAGAGATGTTAGAATCTAGTTGCCTATAAGCTGTCCATCCACCTTACTGGCAATGAGTTATTGTATGGGATAAAATGACATAATGTTCTGACAGTGTCATCAGTGATGCATTTGTTTTACGCTGCTCTGTTCTGTTCTATTGACAAGGATGTTGACACACTGTCAAAGTTGTCAATATTTAATGTTTAACAATTCATTTATAGAAACAAGCAGCCAGCATTAATGGGTTAATGAGAAGCTTCTTAAAAATACGAGTTTTTTTAATCTTTTCATAATCGCTGCAAAATTCACAGTAAAGCTAATCCAGTTGTGAAATAATTTCAAATATAATTGGAATGTATGATTACTTTTCTTTTCAGTAACATTCACTGAAGACCGGCTTGAAGCACTTAATAACTACAAAACAGTAATAGAAACATAAATAACCATGCAATATCACCAGACATAAACAACTTACAAGATCTGTTTAAAGGTTTAGTAATATAAGAATCCATACAGTTGGGCTAAAATATGCGAGAAATCATATTAGCACAAGATAAAGCGGACACAGAAGTGGAAAAATAAAAATGCCATTTAATTGTGGCCCAGGGAAAATAAACCACAGGGGGTCCACAATCCATTACTTCCTAAATATTACCCAAGGTTACTCAAAGAACATTCAAAATAGTATATAAAGAATATGAAGTAGGAACACATTATAAATAATGTAAATGACAAAATCTGAAAAATGCTGAATCAAAATCTGAATTTTAATTTACATTGCAGAAAGAAAAAGTATAAAAAGATATGTCTGAAAGTAATTTATTTCATCATTTTTAATGGCACTAGTTGATGGCACAGTGGTTAACACAGTGGTCTTTCTATAGGGAATTTGTGCATTCTTCCCATGTCTGTGTGGAGCTGCCTTCAAGATCTGTGTTTGATGTCATGTCATGTCATTTTCTAACTCGCTTAATCCAGACCACATGAGGGGACGCAAGGCAAGAACAAACCTTACAGAGTATGACAGTCCATTGCAGGGTGAACAAACATGCACACACACATGTGCACACACACACTCACACGGGCCAATTTAGTGTTGCCAGTTCACCTAACCTGCTTGTCTTTGGAAGGTGGGAGGAAACCAGAGCAGGTGGAGGAAACCCGCACAGACACAAACTCCATACAATGAGGACCCAGAATGTGAACACTGGAGCCCAGGCACAGAATAAAGACTGCACCGCCCCTAACAGAATCAGTGACGTGCATTGAGGGTCATGGCTGGTAAGGCACGGACTCCTTCAGAGTCAGAGTTACAAATATATGAACCCAAAAGAGTAGCTTATTCACTATTCAATTGGCAGCATGCACTTTGACTACTGGTTATGTTTCATATCTCATCAGCATTCTTTACACACAGATAGGTAAGGTACATATTTGGCTAGGAAAGAACACTACATTTATAGCGTCGAGAGAGAGTGCTCTGCACCCTCCACGTGTTCTAAATTTGCCGTTGCAATTCCACAATCCACACTCATTCAATTCAAATGAAAGCATGAAGTAGTGTACCAAAAACAGATTTCAATTTTGATCTTAATTGAAATATTTAGTTGTTTTTAAAAGCTTTTAATTCTGATGCTTTAATCAATTTTAATACAGGCTATTCAACAAAAGGATAACAAGATAAACAAAAGAATATTTTATTTAAGGTCAAAATGTACTTTTTAAATATTGGATTGTTTTTTCCTTAGTCTGATCCCATTTTTTATAAAATTGAAAACCGTTTATGGTCTTACCTTTATTTGTAACGGATGTCCATGCGCCTATCCTTCTCCATGAAAATCTCCGTCAATTTCTAGTGAAAGTCCTCCTTATTTTCCTTTAGTTTTAAAAATCTTAATCTTCCATTTTGGCAATCAGTTAGAACAAAAAAATAAAAATAAACGGACTGCTGCAGTGCACTTGGCTTTCTGAACTTATTGGCGCCTCTGCACAGAAGAACAGCAGCAACGAGCACCTGTTGGGCTCACATACACCCCCTTCAGTGCCGCACGGTACTGTCTGCCTTACCCTGTGCCTTTTCACTGCAGTTTTATGTCCGATCAGCAAGGCTAAATATGTCACACACATTCATTAAAGATATTAGCCAGACTGTGGAAAGTCAGGGTGTATAATAAACGTGTCTGCACACATTATATTGGTGACATACAGAGAGACAGCAACAGGCACGCGCCAACTGCATGCATCAACCCAGTGTGTGAGGGAGAGCGCAGTCTGAGGTGAGGCTCGGCTTGTCGCTACCGCACATTGTGTTTTCCTCCTGTATTTGAAATGTGCCAGTTCAGCAATTTTGACTATAAAAATGATCAAAGTTACTGGACTCATGCAGAAAACAAACTTACAGCACAGACCAGTGGACACATTTATTTTATCATTATTAGTTTTTTTACTTTTTATGATGACAGGTGAGGCTCTGCACGTCCCTGAACAGAATAGAATAAAATAGAATAGCGGTAACATCTGAACCTGCTGTACAAACTGGTCTTTGTAAGATAAGTGAGGTCAGTTCTCACCAGCTTCAGCTCTTATTCTTTTTAGTACAGAAACTGCATTGGCTAAAGTAGTAAATGACCTGTGGGTTAATGCTGATGCAGACAACATATCTGTTCTTGTTCTCTTAGATGTGAACACAGCATTTCAAACCACAGACCACAATATTCTCATAAATCACGCAGGGAGGACCTGGGATGCAAACCCTGGTCTCCTTACTTGCAGTACCACTGTGCCACCATGCCATTCTCTATTTGTGCTAATTAGGGATGCACCGATACCACTTTTTTGGAAAACGAGTACGAGTACGAGTACTTGCATTTCAGTACTTGCCGATACCGAGTACTTGCCGATAATGAGCACTTAATAAAAACATGATTTAAATTTACAGGTAACAGCTTTAGTCATATAATTTAACAAAAAAAAACAAGAAACTCTCGTCTATCCACTGGGAGGTTAGGCTAATTAGCGACACGGGGCTAACACTGCTTGTCTAAACACAGAGGAGGCTTGCAGTAGGCTGTGGGTATGTTTTTTCACGGAGTCGTGTAGTTTAGGCAGCTCCGTGTCAGTCATGTAGCGGCGGCTTGGGACATCATATCTGGGCTCCAGAAAATGGAGGAGACGCAGGAATCCCACATTTTCTACCTCCGAGAGTGGCTGGTCACTCAATGCAATGTACTCGATAATTGCCTGTGTTATTTTCACAGCACGTGGATTGTCTCTGGACATTTTCTCTCGTCTTGCAAGAGTTTGCTGCAGCGTGGGTTGTGTTGGTTTAGAAGCGTGGGTAAACTCTTTGTACTCGTTGTCGTGTTGGGATTTTAGATGCTTGATTAAATTACTTGTGTTAAACGTGCTACCTTTTGAGCCTCCTCTGGACAATTTCGCAGAGCACAATTTGCAGTCCGCCTTTGTTTTGTCATCTTCATTCACTTTGAAATAGTTCCACACGGCTGACATGTCTCGCCTCGCCTTCTCCCCGCTCTGAGCTGCAGCCGGGGCCTGGGGGCGGGCACTCGGTGCCTGTGATTAACCCCTTACACACCGCTCAAACATAGACATTTCTCAGACCGTGGTATCGGTCCCCGGTATCGGGGGACTTTTAACGAGTACGAGTACTTTAGAAAATGTGGTATCGAGGCCGATACCAGATACCCGTTTCGGTATCGGTGCATCCCTAGTGCTAATACTTAATTTCCAACAACAAGAACAAGTGAAGAAGTGTCGGGGTGTGCATGACTTTACCTTCTACAAGAAAACACTGAAAAGGTTTTATAGATGTACAGTGTCACAGCATACTTATACTCCAGGCAGTGTGTAGAAGCAATTAAAGGGCAAATTAAACACTGAAGAGCAATTGCACTCTGACAGGCTAAGAAAACCCAATGAAAGGTTTCAGAATTCTCAAAAGCACAGAGTTCGTCCATTTAAGCAGTCATTCATGTACCCTGGACACCATTCTGTGTTAAAGGGAAGTGTACTCATGACAGAATCTGGCACATCCTCACACAAAAGATTGAGGAAATCTGAAACTAACAAGCCGTATAGCTGAAATTTTAAAATTAAAAATGTTTGGATGAGATACTGAAACAAGTAATTAGAGATCATCTTAAAATGAATTTCAGCTCACCTTTTCAAATATCTGAAACTTGCTTTAAGCTATTTGAAAATAAATGCTATCCATTTTGAGATATCTCAAGTGCATTTCAGGACATCTCAAATACGTGTTCAGATGTCTTAAAATAACTTTCTGTGCATTTCAAAATATTTCATTAGAGATATGTCAAATCGACCTTACATTCATTTTAAGATACCTTGAAATGTGTTTGTGATATTTTGAAATGCACGGGAAGTTATTTTGAGAGATCTTGAAATGTACTTCATGTATCTGAATATAAGCAGGAAGTTATTTTGAAATATATGAAAATACAGTACATTTGAGATATCTTGAATTGTAGAAATCTGAAAATGTATTCAGATATCTTTAAATCAGGTTGTGTTTTTAAAGATATCTTATGAAGCATTTGAGATATTTTTATTTATAATTCTATGTATCTTGAAATAGATTTTAAGATATTCTGAAATTTAGCAGAAACAGTGGCCACCAGGGGGCAGACCAGCTCCCCAAACCCAAGACAGACAGGCACCAGGCACAAATCCAGCAACACACACGTTTTATTTTTCCGCTGAGGGAAACCCTTTCCTTCGTTCCCCAGATGCACAGCACAGTACACAAGCACAAAGCACAGTGAAGCACAACAATGGCACTTTCTTTTTTTATTCTTCTCTGTCTTTGTCTTTGTCGCTCCTCCTCCAGTAAGCTTTGTCCTCTTTCTCCAGTCTTTGGCTCCTGAAGCAGTGGCAACGGGCTCCTTTTATACCTCACCCAGGTGCACTTCCAGTGGACTTTTAGCATGTCACCCCCTGGTGGCAACCACGGAACCCAACAGAGCAGTGCTGAACTCCAACTCCCATGGAGCCCTGTGGGAATCTTAGGCATCATTGAAGCTCAGGGAGGCTGCCATCTAGGGAGATAATGCTCAGTGCATGTTTTCTCCCCCGGTTCTTCCAATCTGAAGGCATCCCAGCCAGGCAAGGGTACCAGGTGTCTGCCTCAACACATATTTAAAGATACAAGGGGCGTTCAATAATTTATCTACCTCAGTAGGAAAGAAGAGTTTTCAAAAAAAATTTTGTTTTATTTTTCAATAGAGTCCCCTGATAGCTCCATACACTTCATCCACTTTTCCTGAATTGACTTTAACCCTTTTGAAAAAAAATCTCCTGTTTGACCTCCAAACCAGGACATCACAGCCGCCTTGATGACTTCATCACTTGAAAACCACTGTCCACTGAGAGATTCCTTCAGGAAATAATCGGATGGAGCCAGATCAGGACTGGAGGGTAGATGGTTCAGCTGCTGGAACCCACATTTTCGGATAGCAGCCTGTAACTGATGTGACATGTGAACTGGCGCCTTGTCGTGAAGAAGCAGCACACCTGCTGCGAGTTTTCCTCATCTGTTCTCTTTGATTTACTCCCGCAAAGCGATCATTGTGTTGGCATAACTCCCCCCCGGTTATGGTTGTCTTGTGTGGCATGAATTCCAATGCAAAAGTCCTTCAATATCCCAGAACACCGTTGCCATGCAGAGTTTTCTGTCTTGATCTTTTTTGGGGTGAAGGATGACTTGTGCTTGCACTGCATTAACTCCATTTTGGATTCAGGATCTCTGTGATGGACCCAAGTCTCATCTCCAGTCACCAAACTATGAAATAAATTCACTTGGTCTTCACGGAGCATCTCCATGTTCTCCTGCCAGCACTGGAGCCATGTGGCCTTCTGATGTGGTGTCAGCATTCTTGGAACCCATCTTGAACTGACCTTTGACATGCCCAACTTTTCATGAATTATTTTCCAAACTATCTCTGCTGAAATGCCCATTTCATTTGCAGGAAACCTTTATTCATCTGTCTGATAAATTAAATCCTTGACTTTCTTGCACATTTCTATGGAAGTTGCTTTCACAGGCAGTCCAGTGTGAGGGTCACCTTCAATGGACTCTCTACCCAAAATGTTACTTTGTAGGATGATGGGGCAGACCCACCATAAAATGCAGTCATGGATTCATGGATCTCCTTTGACTTTTTCCTTTCTTTTGTGAGAAATCTTATCACTGGACTTTACTCCAAATCTAGCATTTTCTTACTTGAGGACTCTCCTGACATCCTGTCTCTTGGAATAGGTTAGGGTTAGGGTTAGGGTTAGATCATAATCCATAACTGTGCCTGAGTAACCTTGAGACATGTCACAAAATGCCCAGACTTGCTTCAACATGCTTACTACTTTCATTCACACTCAGGCAGATAAATTATTGAACACTCCTTGTATCATGAAATTAATTTGAAATATCTAAAAATGTATTTCCCAATGTTTTTCAAATATCTTAAGTACATTTTCAGATATGTTAAAATAGCATCCTGAATATGCATCTCTCTGAAATTCAAATTACTTCATACATTCTCAAATATCTAATATTGTTTTTTGTGCATTTTTTAAATATCTCAAATGCATTTCAACTTATCTTAAAATAACTTCGTATACAATTCAACATATCTCAAATTAATTTCAAGATACCCTAATATGACAGGCTTGATGTTAAGTTACTTTAGTTTAGGTTAGGCAGACTTTATTATCCTAGAAATACTAGGTTGTTGTACTGCACTAGCCATTAGGAAAGAAATTTGCTTAAAGGCTATGCAGAACTCAGGAGTGCTTGGACACAAGTGGTAGGGCTTGACTAGAAGTGAACCATTGAAGGAGCCAGAACTTGCATTTGCAGCTAGGAGGAGAGCTGCACCAAAGACTTATGGGGGTGAGGCGAGGCCAGTATCAATAAGGCAGGAGATGATGAGAAAAAGAGATTTTTTTTTGAGAGAGCAGCAAACAGCATAGCTGTTATGATCTGATCTCTTTTTGATTTCTTTTTGAGCATCTTTTGCATTTTGCAGAGACTGTGCGGCTGTAATTTGTTGTTTTTAACTATGTAGAAAACAATGGAGACATTCATTTTCACTTTTTAAGCCTACCTAATAACGTAGGAAGTCATTCCTGTCTTTTGGCAATGCCGGTATCATTTACTATTGGTGCCACTACTTTATGTTCACATTTCTTTAGTAAATCTACCCAGAGGTGACTGAGAGTGCGTAATGCGTGCCCATGCTGATTATCCGAGATTGTGGATTGGACCTTAAAACTTTAGCATGTGTTTTTATTTCCTTCAAGTCTTGATTTATGTCTTTGGGTTTGACAACAGATCAGTGTCACTTTTTGGTTTTTGAACTTGGTTAGGTATTTTGGTTCACACCTTATCTTCTGGTTTCATATTCTTTACAATCTTCTACTTTCTATCATTGTAGAAAAACAGCCACCCACCAGGCACACATAAACATAAGCCCGTTTAATAAGACCCAGAGGGGCAGCAGATTTGGTTGTTTTGCTTTTTGTTTTGTATTTTGCACCAAACACTTTGGTGTTTTATTTTTATTTGTGTCACTTCTTTGCCACCTTTCAGGTGTGAAAGTCACCATGTTCTGCCCAAGTCTGCTGACTGGAGCTATGAATTAATTACTATATAATTGATATATAATGTTAAATACTTTGTGAATTTAAGTGAGATTACATATTTAAAATGCAGCACAGTTTACTAATGTAGTCCGCAACAAATATATAAGCATGATTAATCTACAAGTTAAAAAAAACATTCTCCAGAGCAGCTTTGCTCAATGTTCCACTGTAACAAACAAGACTGATTTACAGGATGCTAAATTTTTCAGTTGCTTGGCTCCCTGAAGCCTTCTAATTTAATTTCATTTTTCCCTTGAAAAGATACTTATGAATAAAACTCCCAGGTCACTGTGACCTACCACACACTGGATATACTGAGCAGAAGGAGTCACAGATAAGAAGAACATTATGAAATACACATTTTTATATGGCAGAGGGCGGCAGAATTATTTATGTAAATGTTTTCTTGAAGGAAATGACAAGCCTTTCTTTATAATTACATGAAAATGTTTGTTGATTACACATGTTGCAGTTTTACAAACCGCAATTACAGCTTGCTGGAGGCAAGTGAAATATCAACTTTAAAAATCAGACACCATGAAAGTCTCTTTGTCAAAGACAAAACAATAGTTCAAAAAGGGATATGAATAAAGGAAATGATAGAGATAGGACTGGCAAAGATCCAGCAGTCAAAACACTTTTGCATTTTATTCTTGAATGCAAGGCTGCCTTTACTGGGTAGCAATTGATGTCACTAAGAAAATGAAATAAAACATTTCTTACATAAACCTTGAAAGGCTGAAACACTAACCTGCACAGTTGTAAACAGCACAAAATAAATATACATCATTTAAAACAAATTATAATTTGCTTCCTGCGAGCCACCCATTTTCAATAATTTTTATATTCCCTCTGTAGGTAGCCATTTTTATAATCAGGGACTAGGCTCTGGATGGATGCCAGTCCATTACAGATCAGATGCATTTATTCTGGGGCAGTTGTCCTGATAGCCTGTCTTTGCAGTATGGAAGGGGGGGGGGGGGGGGGTGTTATAACAGCAAAGTGATGTACGTTTACTGTAGGTGGGTCTGTTAGAAACAGACACACTTGTGGAATTTTCAAAAGCACAAGTTCCTCATTTACTGACTTCATTGGCAAATTGTCATTTCATAAAGAAAAGCTCTTTCAGACTCTCTCTTTGAACAAAATATTTTAAAAGCTACACTGTATGCAACAATATTTATTCTGGCCCATTTCCTCTAGTTTTTCACTTTAATAGTATGAAAGTGATGTCCTCTGTGCCTTACAAGGCTGGGCTCTGGTATGGTGTTCTGCTGCAGTGTCCGTGATCCTTGCGCATGCATTTTCACAAAGCTTTCCTTAAGTTTCCTTCCTATCATGATGCTGTTATAGAATTAGATTTTATAGTATCAGATACAATCATGGGGCCTCATGTATAAAATGTACTTATCCTTGGAAATGTACATATTCATAGGAATGAAAAATCAAACAAAGATATCTCCTTAATATCTTTTTAGTTCCTCCTAGACAACAATGAAATCAGACTGAAATTAAAAGGAGACATTTTCATTTGTCTCATACTTCTCAGATTTTTCTCTTGAGAAATGATGCTCTGGTATTCTCAAAAGTGTCTCCTCTTGTGTTTCAGCAGAGATCTCAGCAATGGCATACAGTGGACTCAGATTTTCCAAGTACTGTCAATTGACATTTTTCCTTGCAATATGAAAGTATTTGCATTGTCTACTCAGTAATATATGACTGACAGTTATTATAGACAGTTGTTTTTGATAATAAAACCCTTTACTATGATTACAAAATCGTAGTCCTTGGTTCTGAATAATATTATTAGTTGCTCTAACGTATATTGCTGTGCTCCAATTAGATCATACTCCTTCTAGAAGAAAAGTCAGACAGTTTAGCATAGTGATTAATGTTTTGGACTTCAAACCCAGAGGTTTTGGGTTCAAATCCCACTGCTGACACCAGTGTGACCACAAGAACGTCACTTCAGCTGGAAAAACAAAAGTAATTTAACCAATTGTAGCTCAAATGTTAGAAGTCACCTTAGATAAAACATCAATCTAATAATAAAGAAAAATATGAAGTCTGGAAAGAGATGAAAAGAGACCTCAAAAAACCTAACATGCTTTTCAAACCAAATTATATCTCGTGTTTCCTTTTTTGTCTGAAGCTATTTCTCCTAAGAAATTTTAGGAGAAACATCTGTGACGAAGTTGATTCTAAAATGAAATATAAATTTAAATCTCTTTTAAGTCTCATGAGCCATCAAAGATCAACCATTGAACAGTAGAATTTTCATATGAGTAAGCCATTTCCAAAAGCTGGATGCCATAATTGACTTAATGTTACAGCAACTTTTGTCCATGCATAAATCCTAAACACACTTTTTGGGTGTTGGCATTTCAGCGAGTTTAGGATAATAAAGTGAACAGAAAATGTCATTTCAGTGCACATTTCATTGACACATTAGTCAAATTCCAATGTCAGTCAGTCAGTCATCGTCCAACCCGCTATATCCTAACTACAGGGTCACAGGGGTCTGCTGGAGCCAATCCCAGCCAGCACAGGGCAAAAGGCAGGAACACATCCCAGGCAGGGCGCCAGCCCACTGCTGGGCACACACACACTAAGGACAATTTAGGATCGCCAATGCACCTAACCTGCATTTCTTTGGACTGTGGGAGGAAACCCACGCAGACACAGGGAGAACATGCAAACTCCATGCAGGGAGGACCCGGGAAGTGAACCCAGGTCTCCTTATTGCGAGGCAGCAGCACTACCACTGCACCAACGTGCCTCCCAAATTCTAATGTTCTTGAACTAATTATTTCATAGTTAATTGACATGTTCTTTCAACACAACTGTCTTCAGTTTTGATACTAATGCTTAAAGCATGAGCCTAAAGTTAATTCCCTTTATGTGTAGCCTACCTATTTTGTCTATAAAAATGTGTGCTGTATGTTGAATGACATAATAATAATAATAATAATAATAATAATAATAATAATAATAATAAAATGCATTTTATTTATAGGGCACTTTACATTTGTAGTAAATTTCAAAGTGCTACATAAAAAGTTTAAACAAAGGCAAAACAAGATAAAAACAGAGATAAAACAGCAATAATTATAGCATTCTTGTTAATAAGCTTTCCTAACTAGAAAAGTCTTTAGCTGTTTTATAAAACAGCCCACAATCTGCTGTGTTCTTAGGCTCTCTGGTAGGGCATTCCAGAGCCATGGAGCAGCGGCTGCAAAGGCTCGGTCACCCATTGTACGAAGTTTGGTCATAGGGGGGCAAAGGCGGTAGGTATCTGCAAAACGGAGGTTTCTTGTAGTGGATTGTACTATAAGGAGTTCCTTAAGATATTGTGGAGCATTTCCATGGATACACTGGTGAGTAAGCAGACAAAGTTTGTATTCAATACGGAGGTGAATAGGGAGCCAATGAAGAGACCGAAGGATTGGTGAAATGGTTTATATTTACGCACCCTTATCAGGATCCTTGCAGCACTATTTTGAATTTGTTGTAGCTTTTGAAGACTCTTGCTGGGGATCCCGATGAGGAGTGCATTACAACAGTCCAGCCTGGAGGAGACAAAGGAATGAACCAGCTTTTCGGCATCACAGAGGGTGAGGCAGGGACGGAGTTTGGCTATATTTCGGAGATGAAGGAATGCAATTTTACAAAGGTGAATGCCATGTGTATCAAATGACAGATGGGAGTCTAACTTGACACCCAAATTTGTAGCTGAAGGGGAGAGGGCAATAGTACGGTCACAAAAGGAAATACATTTTACGGAGGAACGAAGTTGACGGGGGCTGCCAATTAAAAGAGCTTCAGTTTTGGTGCTCTTCAGCTTAAGGAAGTTCTTGGACATCCAAGCCTCAATCTCATCCAAGCAAGAGGAAAGAGTTAATGGAGGTGTAAGGGAGGTCGAATCCAGTCTCACATAGAGCTGTGTATCTGAATGAAATCCCATGCCTACCGATGATGTGACCCAGAGGTAGCATATAGATGTTGAAAACTGATCCTTGTGGGACCCCACAGGTGACAGTATGGGTACAAGATTTAGCGTCCCCCAGGGCCACATACTCAGCCCTATCTGTGAGATAGGACTTGAACCACTCTAAAGCAATGCCAGAAAGTCCAGTTACATAGTGGAAATGATGGAGGAGAAAATTATGATCTACTGTATCAAATGCAGCTGTGAGATCCAGAAGGATCAGGAGTGATGGAGAGCCCTGGTCAGAGGCCATCAGGAGGTCATTGGTGACTCTGACCAGGGCTGTCTCTGTACTGTGAGAAGATCGGAAACCAGATTGAAATTTTTCAAACAGATTGAATTTTTTGAGGTGATCCTGAAGCTGGACCAAAACAACCTCTTCCAAAACCTTAGACAAAAATGGAAGTTTGGAAATCGGACGATAGTTTGCTATCACTTCAGGATCCAAAGAGGATTTTTTTTAAATGAGGTCTAATTTTTGTGATTTTCAAGGCCAATGGGACAAAGCCGCTCTGGAGAGAGTGATTAATGATATCAGTAATAAGAGGGCTTATATGTGATACATTAGCTTTTACCAGAGGAGTAGGAAAAGGGTCCATTGAAGACGTTGAAGGCCTCATCCTCTGGATGATGCCCTCAACTTCTTTAACTGTGGTACAGAGGAACTGGGAAAGGCAGCCCATTGGCTTTGATATGGAAACATCCAGTGATGGAGGGCTGGAAACAGACAATGAGGAGCGGATGGTGTCTACCTTAGAGGTGAAATATTCAATAAAATTATTATACTGCTCCTCTGTGAAATTATTACAGGCGTGGGTATGAGGACTGAGTAAATGATTTATCACGGAAAAAGTTGTTTGGAGTTTCCAGGACTGTTATTAATTAAATTTGAATAGTATTGAGATCTGGCAGTGGACAGTGGTCTAGAGTAGTTTATTTGGTGTTCTCAATAGGCTAATTTGTGGACCGTTAAACTGGTTGCAACAAAACACCATGCGAGGGCTCACCCAGCTGCTTTCATCTGTCGAAGCTCACTTGTAAACCACAGGGCAGATTTTACAAAAGAGACCACTCGTGATTTAACTGGGGCATGGGTCTCAAGGATGTTCTGGATCCCATTGTTGTAATAATCGACTAATTCACTGACAGAAGAAAGGTGGGGAGCAATGGAGAAGTTCTTAATGTCAGCATTTAAATTGGTCGAATTTATTATGGCAATGGCCATCTTAGCTCTTCTGCTCCCTTCCAAGGTTTGTAATAAAGACGTCACTTGGGAACATGGAAGTATTTATATGGTAAATAGATCATGAATATTCAAATTAGGATAGACATGGTTACTGGCAGGTGGTGACATGGAGTAAGCTAAAAGCTTATGCATGCATGCATAGTTTTAAATTGATTTGAGGACTATAAAGGAACTTGGCTTAGAATGTGGCATAAATTCGGTTTTATATATCCAGTTTTATATGTGTGTATGCTGTTTTTGTTTGTAGAGTATAAACATGAGGCTCTAGAGCAGGGGTCCTCAATCATGGTCCTGGAGGGCCGCAGTGACTGCAGGTTTTTGCTCCAATCCAGTTGCTTAACAAGAAGCACTTATTGCTCAAGTAACACTTCTGCTTCACTTTAGTGGTCTCATTCATTAAGATTTTGAACCCTTATCGCTTATTTTATTCTTAAACAGCTGTATTCTTGGTGTTTAATTGCTCCTAATTAGCAATAACATGCAAATGACAAAAGAGACCAGCAGTTCTCCATTTAGCTTGTTACCATTTATGCCTGTGTGTATTTATCATGCACTATTGGGTTTAATTAGATACTTGGAAGGAAAGTAAAGAGAAAAAAGTGAAAGACTGAGAATTACTCTTCCATTTTAGCCTTCAAATCATTTGGATGATATCCTTAGAAAGGGGAAGAATATCTAGGATATGAGAATGACCTGACATAGCAGAGTTAAAGCACCAACAAGCCATGAAATTAAATTAATAGAAAGAATTGTTTTCTAATTAAGCAACCGTGTTAGAACAAAAACCTGCAGCCACTGTGGCCCTCCAGGACTGTGATTGAGGACCCCTGCTCTTTGGCCTTACGCTTAAAAATCTTTGTGAATTTGCTCAATGGTAATTTAGTTTACCATTATGTGTGCAAAACTAAAAGCATGCTTTCTTTTATGACAAGAGGGGCAAGATGACTTTATCCGATATGATATTGACACTTAGTGGTTACCTTCATTTCCACAAGTCTACTTAATAATGTTAGAAGTTATTCCCAGTCTGGGGACATTCACAATATCATGGATGACATGATGAAATTAGTATACTATGTTACATGTATGGGCATGGTGGCACAATAATTGTAAAGCTGTATCATGTATCCAGACTCCTGGCTTATTGTCCTATGGCTGCATTTCGCTTTCAGTGAAATACTTGTTATTGACACAAGAAGAAAAATGCATAGTCCTGGCTGCCTATCATTTGGTATTTAAAAAGGGTCTGTAATGAAAATAAAATCACCAAATTCATTTCCTGTTATTTGCAGACATTTTTTTGAGCCAGCAGTCGGGTTCTGGTACTACAGTACTATCCTCTCTTGGGCAATTACGAGGACAATCCTGGTGGTTGCAAACCCTAAGGATGTATAAGAGACAGAAACAACAGTTGGAACTCTAAGGGGCTTGGAATGTGCGCACCTCAACCTCTTCTGCAGCTGTAACCTACATCTCAGGTTGCCCTCTGCATTATGGTTTATGTGCAGACAGAGGCCACAAAAAGGGGGTCGTCCAACATGTCTGCAATTGTTTATTTTGCTGTAATACAAAATATGTACAGGGTCTCATCACCTGCATGCCCTGTAATGAAAAATATATTTAAATTTAAATATTAAAACAATAATTATTATTAACAAATGAATCCCTATAAGAGATCAAAATAAGAACTCTGATGTCACAGCAGTCCTTACAGAACTGGGAGCATGGGCAGATACATATGCCCCATTTCCCTTTCGGGGTATACCATTTACAAGACAGGGATGTGATTACATACTTCAAAAGAGGCCATATGGAGATCCTCCAATGCGCAAGTGTGACTATATACAGGTGGAATCCCATTGTAGCGAAACACATATTTTGGAAATTTGTTGTAAAGTATATGGGGAAAATCAGTATACTATTATGACTGGGGTCGTCTGTGATTTGTCATCTTTAATGGCAGTGGCACAAGGACAGCTCCATAGCTGCTCTATTGCATCTGGTAAACAGTAAACCAAGGGGAACCCAATTGGTTGTCCTCTGCAGGATCAAGATTACAGTGTAATTTGCTTGTCGCACTATGTTTAGAACATTTAACACTGGGATTTGGCTTGCTCTTCCTCGCATCTCCTTGTCTGCCAAAGCTGTGATTCCGAGCCATTGGTGTTTTTCTAATCTGAAGATGGGAACTAAAGCAGGATGATTGGCCCTGTGTCGTAGCTCCTATCTTATGTGCTTGAGGACTGAAGTAACAGTTCTTTCAATGAATGAAGTCTTGAGGCTGTACCTGCCTTCTCTATACAGTAATAAAGTACCTGTACCTGACATCTCTACATTTCAATTTTTTTCTGATGATTTTAATAGTTTCTAGGACCCTGGGCTTTTTACAGCACAGGCTTACACAGCTAGTGTTGTAATAAATACACACATAACTTCAAAGTTGCATAATAAAACTAACCACATAATGTTGTGATGGCTAAGTATAGATAAAGAATTATGCTATTTCTTTTAAAGTTCATAAATTTAGGGGCAACATAAAGAATAGCTGGTCACATCAATATTACCAGTCACTTAAATTTCCTTAGCCTGAGGCTCATAGTAGTTTTAAGTATAATTAAAGTCTGTTTGGAAAAAGCTTGTGCCTTTCAAATGAACACTGAAATTGTCAAGACTTCAAGGCTGGAGTTACAATAGTAATTACATTATCTATCCACTGATGATGATAGCAATATTGCAAAAATGTCAAAATGTGAAATTTGATCATTTATCTTGTAAGTAGTAAAGAAATGACTTCTACTACTACTGGTGGGATTATATTGCTCTCCTGGTCTGGGAGCATCTGGGAAGAACTTGGAAAATGTTGCTTGTGACAGGACGGCCTGCTGTGTCCATCTTGAATCTACTACCCTCATGACTTTCATCAAGAAATGCTGACCAAAAATGAAGTGAATTTTCATGGGCTTCCATCCATCTACTGTTTTTAAAGGTGAATCCAGTCCGCTTGCAGGAGACCATTGTATGCAGTTTAAGTTACAGTGACACCTTTTTGATTTCACTCATATTATGGGCAAGGATTTTGTGAGTACAAAAATCAAAGAAGCAGCATGTTTCAGACAAGTATTGGACAATCAGATTTTTTTCAGAAGGACTAGATAATCATTCTTTTGCAGAACAGATGTTGTGCTATATATTATTAAAGTAAGCAGTAAAATAATCCAAAATAACAAAGCTTTTTTTTTTTTTTTTTTAAAAAAAAGGGTTATTTAGACATTTTACAATGATGTGTCATAGTAAGCAGATTTTAGCTTCAGGCAGTTTCTTCTAGTTCTAAAGAGATACTTTAATTTTAGAGGCTTATAGTGCAGGCTCACTGCAATAATCTATTTTGACAAACTTCAATCATGAAGTCAGTAAATATTTGTACATTTACAGTTATATTAGTATACGTAATTAAATGGCTGGGTCATTGTCTGGAGTTTGAATGCTCTCTTGGTGTACTCCAGTTTCCTCAAACATCCCAAATGTGCAAATTCAGGATTGACAGTAGCTGTAAATTGGCCCAGTATGTATGAATGTGGCTGGTGGCTTTTGTGTGCCCAGTGCTGGTGAAACAGACTGGTCCTGTATGACCCTGTACTGAAGTAACCAGGCTTGAAAAATGAACATACTATATCAAATATCACCATCGCATGAGGAGTAAGTAACACAATGACACAGTGTTAGTGCCACTACCTCATCGATCCAACATCAAGAATTGGAATCCTTCACCTGCTCACTGTCCTGCTGAAGTCAGAAAGCAAAATATATGGCTTTTCTTTCATAGTTCCTCTGTGTTCTGAGACCTACAGAGAGTCCATTATCCAGGACACCATAGGCTCATCCACCTGCATACCACTGAGTTTACCCTGTAAAAGAGATGACTGGATGGTATTGAAGGCACTGGGGAAATCAAAAAACATAATCCGTACCATGGTACCAGCTTTGTCCAGGTGAAAATAAGCCTTGTGGAGCAGACAGAGAGTTGTGTCCTTGACTCCAATCTTTGTCCAATAGGCAAACTGCAGTGGGTTCAGATGTTCTACCACAAGAAGAGTCGTATGAATCGTTCCTCATTGAACTAGAGGAATGTTACTAAACTATATGGTATTTCCTTTTGAACTATGAAAACATTGTCATGTTGTGAACAAATCATAACGAAGACAAATCAGGCTATTGATATACAGTAAAACATTAGTAAAATGAAACCAGTGATGTAAGGCAGTGCAGATATGGTCACCATGAACTCCTTATGACAGTGTGGGTAATCAATGAAAGTCTACTGTGTTCTAATTGTATAGCAGTAGCGATCTCCCTTATGCCTTTGGTAGGAAGAGGAGGTTGGCGTCTTCAAGTCCACCCATCTAGTTGTTAATATCCTTCAACAACCCCACATGTTTATGACTCTATTAACAGGTTTCATTTCTGTTCCTCTGTTCATGCCATTATTTGGCTTATCTGACTGTGATCATCACCTGATAATAACTTCATTCCTCAAGTCACCCTTCATAGGATAAAAGGTGATTTACCTTCATTAGCATTCTTGATGTTTGAGTCATTTTACGTTTTATATGACTCATTTATTTTCTTTCAACAATGACTTGCAACATGTAGTGTGGAGAGGCCCTGTACTTAAGCAGTTCTGAAATAACACCATTGATTAAAAGGTCTAAGAAGTTCAACTCAGTGTAGTGTGCATGACTTATCAAAAACAATGTGGAGACAGTAAAAATGAAATCATCTAAAATTAAATTTAAAGGGTACATTTTGTACATGAACAGACTTGTTGAACAAAATATATATGCATATATTCCAAACAAAGCATCAGTACCTATACTTCCTCAGTTTCACATTACCTCCAGATGTCACAGCCAGTAATGAATTTCTTTGCATGAAAATGTCATAAATTCAAAATTCTGATGTTGGCTTTCTTCAGAATCATTCAAAACTTATAACCTTTGAATTGCTGTCCTGGGAATGACTGCTTACACATGTCTGAAGTCAGCGACGTGCACTGGTGGAGAATATTTAAAGAGGCTTGCAGCTTACTGCACCAATGTCTTTTTAGAATGATGAAGTCAAAAATCTGCTTTTCTTGGCAAAATATGTACTGTACAAAACTGGAATGATGGGCTCAATTTAAACTCATTATCTCGATACAATATTAGCCAAATGCTTACATTCTTTAGGACAGCGTGGTGGTGCTGCTGCCTCACAGTAAGGAGACCAGGGTTCATGTCCTGAGTCCTCCTTTTATGGAGTTTGCATGTTCTCTCTTTGTCTGCATGAATTTCCTTCCACAGTCCAATGACATGCAGGTTAGGTGAATTGGTGATCTTAAACTGGCCCATGTGTGTGGGTGTGGGTGTGTGTGTTTGCCCTGTGATGGACTGGCACCCGGTCCAGGGTCTATTCCTGCCTTGTGCCCTATGCTAGCTGGGGTAAGCTCCAGAAGACCCCCACAACCCTGTTCAGGACTTAAGAGGGTAAAAAATGGCTGACTTGGATTCTTTATGTTTGTTCCAAATAAAATATGCAACTGGCACAATGTACAGTATATCAAAATCACTAGCATGCTTGCATTACATAATCATTTTAATAGGATTGTTAAAATCTTTTAGGCAGCAATTAGAATAGCAAACTAAGGGATTGATTGTAAGATTGTTATTTTCGAATATATCACCCACTTCTAATCAAAGCTAAACAAAAGAAAAGGAAAGTGAGAAACTTGTGTATGCAAAACAAATAATGAAGAAAAATAGTATAACATCCGAAATACTTTTGAGCAGCAATGTAAACAGGGAACAGCTATAATAATGAAAAAAAGTAACCAAACAAGGAACAATAAAAAGAAAAGAGACTTACAATTTTAAATAGAAAAAACAGATGTTAAACTCAAAATTTATTATCTAAAACAAATTCAACATGATATATTTAAGTTGGCCATATGCTTACAAAAATAAATAATCCAATTCAAACAATAGCACATTGGGGGTTTATGAAGGGGTGTAAAGGCTACATACACATGTATAAAGCATGTAAAAAACTACATACATACATACTGTATATACAGGCATAAGAAAAAATTTGGGAACCCCTCTCAGCCTGCATAATAATTCACTCTACTTTCAACAAAAAAGATAACAGTGGTATGTCTTTCATTTCCTAGGAACATCTGAGTACTGGGGTGTTTTCCAAACAAAGATTTTTAGTGAAGCAGTATTTAGTTGTATGAAATTAAATCAAATGTGAAAAACTGGCTGTGCAAAAATGTGGGTCCCCTTGTAATTTTGCAGATTTGAATGCCTGTCGCTGCTCAATGCTGATTATTTGCAACACCAAATTGGTTGGATTAACTCCTTAAGCCTTGAACTTCATAGACAGGTGTGTCCAATCATGAGAAAAGGTATTTAAGGTGGTCAATTGCAAGTTGTGCTTCCCTTTGACTCTCCTCTGAAGAGTGACAGCATGGGATCCTCAAAGCAACTCTCAAAAGACCTGAAAACAAAGATTGTTCAGTCTCATGGTTTAGGGGAAGGCTACAAAAAGCTATTTGAGGTTTAAACGGTCAGTTACAACTGTAAGGAATGGAATCAGGAAGGAAGACCACAGGCACAGTTGCTGTTAAACCCAGCAGGTCTGGCAGGACAAGAAAAATACAGGAGCAGCATATGCACAGAATTGTGAGAATGGTTACAGACAACCCACAGATCACCTCCAAAGACCTCCAAGAACATCTTGCTGCAGATGGTGTATCTGTACATCGTTCTACAATTCAGCTCAATTTGCACGAAGAACATCTGTATGGCAGGGTGATGAGAAAGAAGCCCTTTCTGCACTCACGCCACAAACAGAGTCACTTGTTGTATGCAAATACTCATTTAGACAAGCCAAATTCATTTTGGAACAAAGTGCTTTGGACTGATGAGACAAAAATTGAGTTATTTGGTCATAACAAAAAGCGCTTTGCATGGCGGAAGAAGAACACCGCATTCCAAGAAAAACACCTGCTACCTACTGTCAAATTTGGTGGAGGGGCTGTGTGGCTAGTTAAAGTCGAGGGTCAGATGAATTCAACCCAATATCAACAAATTCTTCAGGATAATGTTCAAGCACCAGTCACAAAGTTAAAGTTACGCAGCGGTTGGATATTCCAACAAAACAATAACCCAAAACACAATTCAAAATCTGCAAAGGCATTTATGCAGAGGGAGAAGTTCAATGTTCTGGAATGGCCATCACAGTCTCCTGACTTGAATTTCATCGAAAATCTATGGGATGATTCGAAGCAGGCTGTCCATGCTCGGCAGCCATCAAATTTAACTGAACTGGAGAGATTTTGTATGGAAAAATGGTCAAAAATACCTCCATCCAGAATCCAGACACTCATCAAAGGCTATAGGAGGCATCTAGAGGCTGTTATATTAGCAAAAGGAGGCTCAACTAAGTATTGATGTAATATCTCTGTTGGGGTGCCCAAATCTATGCACCTGTCTAATTTTGTTATGATGCATATTGCATATTTTCTGTTAATCCAATAAACTTAATGTCACTGTTGAAATACTACTGTTTCCATAAGGCATGTCATAAATTAAAAGGAAGTTGCTACTTTGGATTTCTGTTTATCATTGGCTGAGCTTTCAAAGAATTAAGAAGAGTTCCCAAACTTTTTCATATGACTGTACTGTACAGTGCTTAGAAAAGTATTCACCTTCCTTAGGAGTTTTCGCATTTAATTGTTGTACAACATTGAACCACAGGGAGCTTCATTTGGCTTTGTTAACACTGAGAACAGATCTCTGCAAAGTGGTCTGTAATAATTACAAGTATAAAACACAAAATAATTCATCAGTAATTATTCATCTCTTTTAGTGTAACACACTCAAATCATCACTGGTGCAGCCAAATGATTTTAGAAGTCCCAGAATTACTTCAATGAGGACCACCAGTTTTAATTGATTGTGGTATAAATGCACCTTACCTGGAAGGTCCAGCTTGTGCCGAGTCAACATTGTGCCTGAACCAAAACAAACAAGACACAAGAACACTTCAAGGAACTCCATGAAAGGTGATGGATAAGGACAAGTGAGGGGACAAGAAACAAGAAAATATCCAAGTCATTGAATATCCCTGGCAAGTCCAATTAAATTAGCCATGAAGAAATGGAAGGCGTGTGGCACAGCTGTAAATCTCCTAGAGCAGGCTGCCAACAAAAGAGAGAGAGGCTGCAAAAAGACCTAGGCAAACTCTGAAGGAGTCACAAGCTACAGCTGCCAAGACTTTAGAGTCTGTGAAAACAACAGCTCTTGATGGGGCACTGCACTAGTCGCAGCTTTATGGAAGAGTGACGAGGAGGAAGCAACTGTTAAGAAAACACACACTTGAAATCTCAGCTAGGGTTTGGCAGAAAACACATGGAAGACTCTGAAGTCAGCTGGAAGAAGGTTCAATGGTATGATGAGACTAAAATTGTGACATTTTGGTCATCATTCTAAATGCCATGTTTGGTGTAAGCCAAACAATGCACAGTACAGTAAACTTTGATTGTCTGTCACTTGATTAACCTCCATTAACCATTAGGACCAACACAAAAAAAATAAATAAATAAAATAAACCATTGCGCACACCAGCTCCTACCTACTACTGTACTACTACTGCTGTACAATACACTGTGAGCTTTACACATTGGAATAACTCTCCCTTGTGCTACCACATAGTGTTTATCCCCAGCACCACAGTGTCAGTTACATACCTTCACCTTTAATAGTGTTTCATAACTTTTCTCTTTTGTTATAATTAGTCTACAATACATTGTTATGGCCAATAAACATATATGTGTGGTGTTGGAATTGTCACAGAATCAGAAATTATTAAACATTTACCAAATGACGAAAGTGTTTCGAGTATTGCTTTAATTGATTGAGCAGGAAGAACAGTGAATGATATAAAGCGTGATGCCAATAAAATTGAAAAATGTTTCAAAAATGGAAACCATTGGCGGTAATGTTATTTTGTTTTAATGTTAATGTTCTTCTGTATTGTTATTTTGTTTTTAAAGTCTGTTACATTATGTTTTGTTAATATATTGTGACGTGCAGGCAGCTTGTGATGTACTGTTGGGGAGCAGAAAGGGTGGAATGAATGCTGTAAGTGATGGGAGTGGGTGAAGGGCTTCTGTTCTGTTAGGGGCAGACACGTCTGTTAGGAGATGAGTGGCAGGAGAAGTGAGGAGGAAAAGGAAGGTGCGGCGGAGGGAAGTTTTGAGTAGAGAGTCAGGGGGCAATGAGTAGGAGTGTTTGTGGTATAGAGAAAAAAAGGAACGTGAGTGGCCAGGAGATAAACTGATTGGTAGAGAAAGCTTTCTTTTATTATTTTAGAGGTGTACTCCATAACTCAAATAATGGAGTGTAAGACAGGGCACCATTTGTTATGGAACAAAGACTCCAAGTAAAATGTAGAAAATTCCAGTATCTCTGAGTTGTATTTGCTTATTATGCTGGTTGTTACAATATTATATGAATTAATTCATTTTGTTAAAACTATATTTTGTTAATATAGTTTTGTTTTGTAAGTAAATACGACTATTCGCTAAACTTAGCTACTGTATATAATTTTTAAAGTAGCTGTTCTGTTATCCGTCTTTTCTCTTATCCGTCATGGCCTCTGTCCCGACCCCAGATGGATAATCAAGGTTTTACTGTATTAAAAACACGTCATCCCCACCGTGAAGCATGGTGTTAGCAGCATCATTTGTGTAGGGATGTTTTTCTACAGCAGGCCCAGGAAGGCTTATGAGGGTAGAGGGTTCAAAGAATCCAGCAAACTAAAGAGAAATCCTAGAGGAAGGCCTGATACACTCTGTGAGAAACCTGCACCTTCGGAGAAGGTTTGCTTTCCAGCAAGACAATAACCTCAAGCATAAAGCTACAGCTAGACAGGAATGTCTTTTAAACAGCAATGTTAATGTCCTGAAGGAAGAGTCCAGTCAGATAGATAGATAGATAGATAGATAGATAGATAGATAGATAGATAGATAGATAGATAGATAGATAGATAGATAGATAGATAGATAGATAGATAGATAGATAGATAGATAGATAGATAGATAGATAGAACTGTAAGGCACTATATGATAGATAGATAGATAGATAGATAGATAGATAGATAGATAGATAGATAGATAGATAGATAGATAGATAGATAGATAGATAGAACTGTAAGGCACTATATGATAGATAGATAGATAGATAGATAGATAGATAGATAGATAGATAGATAGATAGATAGATAGATAGATAGATAGATAGATAGAACTGTAAGGCACTATATGATAGATAGATAGATAGATAGATAGATAGATAGATAGATAGATAGATAGATAGATAGATAGATAGATAGATAGATAGATAGATAGATAGAACTGTAATGAACTGTATATGATAGATAGATAGATAGATAGATAGATAGATAGATAGATAGATAGATAGATAGATAGATAGATAGATAGATAGATAGATAGATAGATAGATAGAACTGTAATGAACTGTATATGATAGATAGATAGATAGATAGATAGATAGATAGATAGATAGATAGATAGATAGATAGATAGATAGATAGATAGATAGATAGATAGATAGATAGATAATTACTTTTTTCCAAGGGGGAAATTTACCTTTTTGCAGAAGTTTAATAAATAAATACATACATACAAATGATACCAAACAATTTCACACCTGAATTAATAAAAGGAAAGGAAGAAAATTAAACTTGACTTGGGTAAAGATAAAACAAGCAGTCCAAGTCACAGTGAGGGATCACGCAGATGTATGCCTGTTTGTATAAAGGAGCCCCTGTCGCGTTTCCTGACACACTTCTGCTGAATGATTCATTGGCTTAAAGTCCTCAGTGTTAGTGTGTCAGGGATAGGATGTGCAGCAGCATTGTTCATAATGGCACTCAGTTTGTTTTCAATCTTTCCTTCACTCTGACCTCCAGGGCAACCAGAGTGTGTCCCATAACTGAGCTTGCCCTTTTAATTAGCTTGTTGATTTGGTGGGCATCTTTTGAAGTGATGTAACAAGCCCACCACAACACAGCATAGAATATCTTACTTGCCATCAAGCAGCAAAGTTCTCCCCATGACTCCTCTCCTCTGTCTCACTCCCCTTATCAATACATCTCATAAGTGCAGAATCATCTGAGAATGTCTGCATGTGACATGACCTGCTGTTATATTTTATAGTCAGAGGTGTACAGAATAAAATTTAAATGAGACGGGCCTGTTCCTTGTGGTGCTCCAGTTTTGCTCACATTCATATCAGAGACACAGTCCTTGAGTCTCACAAATTGTGGTCTGACCTACAGAGAGTCCATTATCCAGGACACCATGGGCTCATCCACCTGCATATCTCTGAGTTTACCCCTTAACAGGGATGGCTGGATGGTATTGATGGCAGTGAAGAAATCAAAAAGCATAATCCTCACAGTGCTGCCAGCTTTGTCCAGGTGAGAGAAAGCCTAGTGGAGCAGGTAATTACATATTCTACTGCAATCTTTGAAAATTTATGTCTGGTCTTGAAAAAGGCTATTAACACACAATCAACATGCAACTTGACATCTCTCAAGCAGTTTCACAAAGACGAATGGAGGAGAACTGCAATGTCCAGATGTGCAAAGCTGATAGAGAACTGCACACACAGACTCAAGGCTGTCATGGCTGCCAAATGCACACAAGTCCATCACAGGGCCCACTACTGTATACACCTACACTTACACAGAGCAAAGTTTCAATTACCTCTTAAACTGAAACACATATTTTTAGATGTTGGACCACATTAACCAAATTTTTAATCTAAATATTGACTTGAAAGGGGGTGAAAACTTATGATAATGATTATTTTATGTTTTTTTATATTTAATTATTTACATTGCTTTACATTACTTTGCAGAGATCTGTTTTCACATCTTTTTCTGTTCATCAGTGACAAAAAAGGCAAATTAAATCCATTGTGATTCAATGTTGCATAACAACAAAAGGTGAAAACTTACCAAGAGGTGAATGCTTTTTCTAGGCCCCATATTGAAATGAAGAAACACATAGATAATTATATCTCAAGGACAATGTTCAATAACATCTGTATTTCTATTTATTTTTATAAACCCCTGTCATTTTATTGTTCATTATTTGTGTTTTTTATTTTTCAGTGTTAGAGTTGTTCAAAATTACATTGCAGTTCAAGATGGTTACTTTTATTGAAAGATATAGGCTATTTTTAATGTTACTTTAATTTCTTTTTATCTGATAACAATTGAGGTGGCACTGCCTCACAGTAAGGAGACCTGGGTTCACTTCCCGGGTCCTCCTTGTGTGGAGTTTGCATGTTCTCCCCGTGTCTGTGTGGGTTTCCACTGGGTGCTCCGGTTTCCTCCCACAGTCCAAAGACATGTAGGTTAGGTGCATTGGTGATTCTAAATTGACCCTAGTGCGTGCTTGGGTGTGTGTGTGTGTGTGTGTGTGCGTGCCCTGTGGTGGACTGGCGCCCTGCCTGGGGTTTGTTTCCTGCTTTGCGCCCTGTGTTGGCTGGGATTGGCTCCAGCAGACCCCCGTGACCCTGTAGTTAGGATATACAGTAGCAGGTTGGATAATGGATGGATGGATGATAACAATTGTCACATTACAATAATATAAAATAAAAATTTCCTCAAAAACAAATAATAGCAAATTAAAATCAATAAAATTGCAAAGGTCCTTATTCTATGTAATGTTAAAAGAATACAGCTAGCTGTGTCACTCCTTAAAGCAGCTTTTAATCAACGTAGAGTGATGCATGTCTTCATCTTTAAGCCTTTAATGTTTTGTGTTCTTCTTACTCTAAGTTGTAGTGTGTGACACTCCAGGGTTGCTACCAGTTTTTGGGATTTTCCTTTTACTTCAAAGGTAATCTATTGAAGTATAGTATGCACCTGCTTTTTACTTCTAAAATCTGGATTCTTGTTTATTCAATAATTTAAAAAAAGTTTTTCATTTTCATGTAATCCTTTGGGGAAATGTGCAAAAACACACCATACAATGCATTGCTAAGTGCAGCACAGAACATGAAACCTGTGGTGTTTGTGTCAGCAGGGAATGAAACCTTTAAATCAAAGCTTTCTGCTGATAGTTTCTTAAAATACTTTTGCCTGGTTTTGTATTAATAACTTACTAAAGAAAAAAAATGCTGGGACCTTTGAAATAAAGTAACATAATAAGTGCATGATATAGACATATAACAAAATAAGAGTTTATTGTAGTTTATATGATAATTTTATTGGACATTTGACAGAGTAATACAATTTAAGATATTTACAGAGTAAACAAAATAAAAAGCAAGCAAAGAAAAAAGGTCAACAATTTGCTCCTTTCAAGAGCGGCACCTTCAAAGTGGGTACTGAACAGCTTTACACTGTCTTACGAAACAAAGGAAATGCTTATGGTTAGTTTGCCTAATTTTATGAATCTTGAGCTTAGTCTGATTTGTGTTTTAATTCTTAACATAAAGAATTATAGTTAAAATAGTAATTAATATTGATCTAAAGCTTGGCTACTTGACTTATCCCTTGGAAGGCTGCAAGACGCTCAGGTTTTCATTGCAATGTAACATTCATAAAACAATTATAACCCAACTGTGGATCATGGAAGGCTGGCTCCTGCTCTAACAACACTGGGTGCAAGGTGTAAACAACCATCACAGGGTTCAATCACGTACACATCCACACTCACACTGATTTGCTTGACCTAACACACACACACACACACCATACATCCATGCAAATGTGCCAACCCTGCATAGATGATGACCACTTTGCCAGGCAGGTTTTCATTGTAGCCAGGCTGCATTATCAAACACATCCTGGTTTTGCTAAAACTTTTAAGGTAAAACTTTAGTTTAGGAACTGCAAGAATGCATCTCTTACTCATTCACTCTTATATAACTTAACTGAGGTTTTTTCTGGTCTTTGTTACTTTTATAAGACATCAGTAGATGGGGTATTCATCTCTGCGCAGTGTGGCCTAATAAGACCCTGTGTAAAATTACTTGATAATATAAAGTACTTGCAGGTTTTATAATTAAGCGTGTAACATGCGTCCCACTTAAGGCACCTCTGATCACTCCAAAGTGAAGTTATTTTAGCAGATCCCATTGCACAGATGAATGAACACTTTACGGATGCTTTGTAAGTGTTTTTAACACCAGAAGAAGCCTTAGTTAAGGTCTTGTTCCTTAAGAGTAAATGATTAGTTGATGTATTTTTGCAGTATCCAAACTAAAGTGTCACTGTTTTTAGTTTTAAAGAATTATGGTCAGCAGAACCGCAATCTGCTTATCTAGGATACTTGCCAGGCACTCTTTAGCCAAATATTTTTAATTTAATGAAACTGTTACATTTAACTGATAATGCAGCATGTAAGAAACCCTACACAGTTGATCATTCACCGCTGTTAGCACCCAAGCCTGATAGATCAAACTGTTAAGAAAAAAAAAAAAGTTACATGCAAAAAGTAATAACTAATACACTTGAAATGAAAAGGACCTGTTTGAGCTTTCTGACTACATCATATAGTATAGCTTTGTATACATTCTATATTTATTAAAAAACAACAAACTAAGCATTTTAAATAAAGGCAAGAATTACAATGAAAACCAACAGCCTTTGTAACCTTCCATGGGCTGAGCACCCAAGCTCTGATGTACAGTATATGAATTTTGTGGGTAGGAGCTGCCAAACACATTGTTCACAAAGGCATGTTTGAAAATCCTTCTGTACATCTATATATTCTATATATATATATATATATATATATATATATATATATATATATATAAATATATATTGTCACAGGTGGCTGGGTGCGGCCCGCAATCAGCTGCCTATTTAAGGAGTTGCCGCCCGGCAATCAAGGCTGGAGTCAGGTAGGAGGTTGATGAAGCTGGTGCAGAGGAGGCGGCAAGGAGATGCCCTGAGTGTTGTGTGAAGAAGAAGAGGAGGCTTAAGGAAGAATCCGGGCTTGTGAGAGACTGTGGGGGTTTGGTGAGGTGCACTAGTGACTTTGTATATAGTGTGACTTGTGTAAATAAACGTGTGGTGATGGACTAGAACGTGTCTGCCTGTCTGTGTCCGGGACACACCCTTTCACATATATATATATATAAAATCTAACATCTGTCAGTCTGACTGTATGTCTGCCTGCTTTTCACAAGAGAACTACTTAACAGATTTAGATTGGGTTTTTTTCTATAATTTGCTTGAACATTCTGGTTGATTTTGCGACTTCTCTCATCACACTAAGCATCACAGTTTGGTTGCGTCACCAATTTATTTGCATGAATCCGAGAGAGACGCTGAAGGCCGAGGGGATGGGGGTGAGTCCCTCCTCATTCACATGCCAGCCTCTGTTCGAGTTTCTCTACCTCTCGCCAGATGTTGGAGTGTACCTTTCCTCCACTTAGTGAGCAATACCAGTTTGTTAAACAGCCATTATCATCTGCAGATTGTTAAGGAGTAACGTTTGACGTTTTTGAGAGAGAGATCAGAGCTACGTGTGTTTTAGAGGGTAGCTGCTGATTGCCAGAGTTATCACGACCACGTGCTTACCTCACCACGCGAAGGATGCTCCCCATCAGAACTGAACACGATCAGATACAGTGCCAACGTTTGACCAGAATTACATTTTTAAAATTTTTTTATTGATTTTTAAAGTTTGTCCTGTTTCACTACTATGTGGGTGGAGCCATGGGAGAAAGCTAGTAGATCATATTTTTAAAATCAGTGCAAAAAACAAAAGTTTGATTTTTTTATTTAAATAGATTTTGTATGTAAAAAAAAATCTCTTTTTTTAGCTACGGAGAGCAACTAATGCAAAAAAATACTTTACAGTAAAATCAAAAATATGCAAAAATCTTAACATTGACATTTCAGTGTAAAATAAATGGTATACAGTATCACATGGGTAATCTGTTGACCATCAATTTCTGATGTGGTGTCTTGCATACCAGTGCTGTTTATGGCTTTCATCTGTGCTGGTGGAGTCTCCAGCTACTTGGCAACAGACGTGTCCTGTGCCCGAGACTGAGAACTGATTTGGAAATGGATAAATGGATGGTGCTACACTGTGCACAATGCAGTGTCATTTGACAAATATCGCTGGCCTTGAAGAACAGGCTCAAGAAAGAGGCCACTTTAGACCTCTGACTACCTAAATTTTTTCTTCTCCTTTCGACCTTACTGTTACTGGTTTATTGACAGCACTCTATAATGGCAAAACAGTTATTATTTTATGATTTTATTCCTTATATGGATTTATTACTTACATGACCAATTACCTTGCATTTTCAGAACTCCCAGAAAAATGTTCTACCTTACTTTATTAGGCTTCAGTGCAGTCACTGCTATTTACTACTCAGTTAGCTGGGAACAATATTAACTTGTTTAGGAGACAAATACCCAATGATGTCCCTGGGGTAGAGGCAGTCAGTGGTTGGCTGTCAGTGTGGCGGAGTAAGAGAAACTAATGAATATAAAGTGATATCACTTGTATTGGGAGATGAGGCACAGACTCCATTTCTGGTATTGGAGTTATAAACTGAAGATGTTTCAGTTCGATATATCTGTGCTTGCATTTTACAACACCCAAATCTGCTCATTAAAATAAAAAAATCTCTCTTAAAAGTCTTGGTAAAGATGGCATAAAAGAATGGATTGGCACAAGAGTTGATGGGATAAAATAGGACTAGCAGCACTTTGGAATGAGTGACTGTGATCAGTGGTACCTTGAAGGAGGCAGAGATAGCAAAAAAGGAGATCGGAGACATGCAAAGAAAATCTGTGAAGATCAAGATGGCCATACGTTTGGCAATTCTCATATCACTGTTTGAAGAGTTGAAATTTGGATTTCGGACAGTAAAGTAGATTTTTAAGTAGCAAATGCAAATGGTGATAAATGCAATGACATTGAGCAAAAGTATAAACACAACGTATGCTTGAGAGTGAAAGGACTCTATGTCCATTGGCAAACAGATGCTGACTTTCATGTAACTGCTGACACCATTGAGTGGGAGCAAGGCTATGATGACAGCAAAAATCCAGCCACCAATCATGATGGCCAAGGCGTGACGAAGACGGACCTTTCTCTCAAGCTGCATTGCATAGGTGATGGTATGCCATCTTTCTAATGTGATAACAGTCAAGGTGAAAACTGAGAATTCGCTGGCAAAGACTGTGAGAAACCCTGCTGTACTACACCCAGCACCAGTCTGCCAGTCTATTCCATAGTTGTAGTACTGAGATTTGGTATGGATATCCACAGATGCAATCAGTAGCAGGTAGATTCCCATGATCAGGTCTGCAAAAGCCAAATTACACATCAGGAAACGGGGCACGGTGAGCTTGTATCGGCTTGTTAGCAGCACAATTAATACAGCAAAGTTTCCCAAGATGGCAAGAATGCTGATTATCCAAATGAGAATCCGTAGAAAAATATTTCCCATAATATCTTCACATGGATTAAAGGCATCTGGTTCTGGAGAACAAATGACTTTAGTCTTTTCTCTGCAGAACTCATTATACCAGTGAGGTTCTCCTTCGCTGATGTTACTGATGCTGCAGAAGGAATGTCTGGTTGATCTAAATAAAGTAAATCAATCAATCAATCAATCAATAAAGACATAAATATCTTCTTCTAGTATGAGTCAGAGATGAGTTGTGAGTTCAATGTTTTCATTTTAACTACAGTATAGTTTTCAAATATTCATCATTTGCCTGGGAATACAGCCATACATCCATCCATCCATTTTCCAACCCGCTGAATCCGAACACAGGGTCACAGGGGTCTGCTGGAGCCAATCCCAGCCAACACAGGGCACAAGGCAGGAACCAATCCCGGGCAGGGTGCCAACCCACCGCAGGACACACACAAACACACCCACACACCAAGCACACACTAGGGCCAATTTAGAATCGCCAATCCACCTAACCTGCATGTCTTTGGATTGTGGGAGGAAACCGGAGCACCCGGAGGAAACCCACGCAGACACGGGGAGAACATGCAAACTCCACGCAGGGAGGACCCGGGAAGTGAACCCAGGTCCCCAGGTCTCCCAACTGCGAGGCAGCAGCGCTACAGCCATGTACTATTTCAGTCATTTGTAGACTGCACTGACTCATTAGAGGCACACTCAGTTTCCCAAAATCAACTTTAAAACTGCTTTTTTTAATTTTAGAAATACAATATTTGACCTTGAGACATCATGTTTTTTTAATAGGTTCTACAAAAACATTAACTATCAAGTTGATGCTTCTCATTAATCAATAAGTGGAGCTGAGTCCGAGTTGTTCACTTTACTTTATTGGCGTAACAACATCGGCTACAAGAAATGTGATTTGGTGAAGCTCATGCAAACAATCCATCAGCACAAACATGAAACATAAGCTCCCAAACAATGAATTTAGCATAAGCACACTTAGGTATAGTCATCAAATTGCATATCGTATATCTCACATTTGCTGATCTAATACATCTTAACCTTAACAAAAGAAAAATGTGGTTTAAAATATCCATTTGTTTATTTAACTGTCTTTAAACCTTCCTAAATCACAAGAATATGAAGTTGTTTAATGATTGTGATTGCTAATGACCTGTCAAATGTTTGTACCTGCTTTGCACTTAATACTGGAATACATGGAATATACAATGGCTCCCTACATCCCTGTCTGAAATAAGGGTGTGGAAAATAAATGAATGAACAACGGATGGACCTTTTCTGACTTATGAAAGTAGTCATTCCTCCTTTTCACTTCTTGTGATCACAGGCACACACATTAGAACACAAGAATATTAGAATTACAGCAACAACAGGCCATTCGTCACAACAAAGCTTGGCGACCCTATTTACCCAACTCTTGCAAAACAATATCATCTGACAGAATGATTAAACGAAACAAAAAGGTAACTTTAATAAAATTAAATTGGGCTCCCACATTCTGTCATCACTTAAAAACTGACTAACCTTGTAATTGCATCTTTTATCTTCTCTAATGGCTTCTTTTAGAAGCCATTCTGACCTTCCACACTTTCCATGAACTATAACTTTGTTTTCTTTCCTCCCTTCTCTCACTTATACATTTTACCTAATGAAGGCTAAACAGTGTGCACATTGTTTCTACAATTTTATTTTTTTTTAGTTTCAAGTTAGCTTTCACTATTTTTATCCCAAGAGATATCTTTGATGCAACAGCTTATTTATGTGGCAGCCATTTCATTAGAACTTCAATGTATATTTAACCCTAGTGATGTCTGAATTAACCAAGCAAAATCAAAGTCAGATGAAGTATTACTACTCACTGGTTTTTCTTACTGCTTGCAAAGGCACAACAGTGACTGGGGTACGTCAGGTTAGCTTCAGTCAAACTGGAAAAAATGTCCATATTTGGCAACTTCTTAAGATTATAAGCTGAGGTGGCGCTAAGTCTTCTAATCTTCGTCAACATGCTAGTTGGTAGAACGCTAATGCTTGTCTTGGAAATATCCCTGCCAGAAATAATAAAAAAAAAAGATTCATTGAAATAACCACAACAAAAGGAAATTATATTTAAATAAAAATGGAATTTTTAACATGATAGTTGATGGACAACCACATTAAATGGCGGTAAGTACCTTAAAAATTGGGACACTAACATATTATGGTCACACTGGTGCTACTGTTCTTTACATCACTGCTACACATTATCTTAACCCAGTGATCACACCAGAACTTCAAAAGGTTTCCAAGGGGGTCATTCTTTTAAGATCTCGTAAGATGCCAGAGGTCAGGCAGCTATTAAATATAATTATATTTTGATGATGCAAACACCTGTGCTACCCTTAAAATGCTTGATTTTCCCCTGGGGATGGATAAAGTTCTATCTATCATGGCAAGCGGCTGGGGGTGATACCCAGCCGGGACACCCAGGAGGACTGGACCTCCTCCAGACCATGAGGGGGCGACCGCCCTGGCGGCTTTGGGGACCACGGGAACAGAGCTTAGAAGCTCAATCCTATAGGGGCCTGTGCTCACCGCCAGGGGTGCCCCAATGCCTGTGGAGCCTTGGCCCTCAGCACTTCTGCCACACCTGGAAGTGCTGGGGGGAAGAAGACCAGGGACACTTCCGGGTGCGCAGCCGGTACTTCCGCCACACCAGGAAGGGCCGGTGGAAGCTAATCGGGAGGCACCTGGAGCATTTCCAGGTGAGCTTAAAATGGGACGCCTCCCTCCATTCGATGGCTGGAGTCGGGAGCAGGAGAAGGACAGAGCTTGGAGGAGAGGAGTGGAGGCGGACCTGAGGAAAAGGCATTGTGAAAGAAGGCCTGGACTTTGGGGTGAACTGGGTTGTGTGTGTCATCTTTGTATATAGTCGTTGTAAATAAAGGTGTTGTGGTGCTTGAAACGATGTCTGCCTGTCTGTGTCCAGGCTGTTCCCCACACTATCTATCTATAATAATACACTACATTTACAGTATATAGTGCTTTTCTCAGTACTCAAAGCACTATCCACACAGGGAGGACCCAGGAAGTGAACCCACAATCTTCCACAGTCTCCTTACTGCAAAGCAGCAGCACTACCACTGTGCCATCTATCTATCTATCTAAAATACAAGCTAATCAAATTAAAACAATGTAGAAACTACAACAGTATGTTTCGATGACACTACTTCATAAAACGTGGCACTCCACCACCACCTGACTGAAAAATCTATACAACTAAGAAGCACTGTCTAAAACTGGTCTTTATATAAGATACAAGACCAACTAAAATAGAATGGTTCAGCAAAGGCTATTTGTGCTTACTTTACAATTATATTAATGAGTTCTTGCAGAGTTCTTGAAAAATTCTGAATGGATTCTTATAAAGTTAATCTGTTTTTTTCTCATTTGACATAATAAACATAATTTTCCAATTAAGGTTAAGGAAGACTGTAGATTTGGATTCCTCCTTTTGAGTGAAATAAGTCTTTAGTAGTGTGGTATAGAGAAAAGCCAAGCAAAATGACACCTTTTATTGGCTAACTAGAAAGATTACAATATGCAAGCTTTCGAGGCAACTCAGGCCCCTTCTTCAGGCAAGATGTAATCAAGATGTAGTGTGGTATACAATGTTACGACCAGTTTGTCATGGTACACTTTTACCCTTTCTGGTTTTGCTCCAAGCATTACTCTTAAGATGTTAGGATTGATTTTTAATCCATGGCCATTTGAGAGATGTGTAAATGTTTCACTTGGTTAGCCATGCCGAGGAAATCTTGTTCTAAATTTTCTTTGTATGCTTTGCTTTGTGCTCCAGTTAAAGTAATCCTCAATTTCAAGAAATCCAGTGGTTCACCTTTTATTAAACATGTGGAATGCTATCTTAGGGCATATTCTATGGCACAGAGGCTTATATCTGTTGTCCAATACACATTCATCAACTATTGTAGCAATCTTTAAGCAAGTGCTTCCCAAACTCAGTCCTGGGGACCCACTGTGGCTGCAGGTTTTTGTTCCAACCATCTTCTGTTTTTAATTGGACTCCTAGCCCAATTAAGTAAGCTGTTATTTCCCAGCTTCTGTGTTTTAGAGTCAATGGAGAATTAACAAAACCAAGTTTGGTAAATTTTTATTAAAGTGTACTAAGCACTTATGAGGGGATATATACATATAAGGATGGATGGATATATATATATATATATATATATATATATATATATATATATATATATATATATATATATATACCCTGTATATATATATATATATATCCCCTTATAAATATGTATATAAATATATTTAACATTTTAACAATTTTCGGCCTGATTTTCATTCTACTTTTTCAGGTGTTCTGATTGTTTAATTTATTATCTACTAATTAGCGGGTCTGACGCTAAAGCTATTGCAGCTTTTCATCATTCAGGGTTGTTTACCTGGCTGTCAGTTCTCTTTATTTTAATTGTCATTATTTGGATACAATGAATGGTGCAAACTGCACAGAACAATAACAAAACAATAGGACAACAACAAAAGAAAGGTACTGTAAGCGTTTAAAGCAAAAGTAGAAATATTTCTAAATATCTTATAAATGTAAAAATCATACTGCTGTGCTTTTCTAAAGGCAGAATAAGAGAAGGGAAAAAAGACCATCTAAATAAATACGATGAATTATTATCACTAATTGCGAATTTGGCTGGAATAAAAACCTGCAGCCACAGTGGGTCTTCAGGACCAAGTTTAGGAACCACTGCTTTAAACTATGCCATAAAAGCTTGGGATTATGATATTTAGACATCTCAATATTAATAATGAATTCACATATTTTGAACAATTGTGCTCCAAATGTAATATTTTAATGACACACTGTTTCTTTTACATACAAATCAAAAACTTCATTAAAAACACCATATCCAAATTCTCTCTTCTTTCACCTGTATCTGTTCCTGAGTTGACTCTGGCTTGTTTGGACAAAGACAACATCTCCAGAATATTAAAATTAAGGAACCTGATGATCTTAGGGAATCATGAGAAAGGGGTCTCTTAATTAAAATTTCAGAAAAGGAATGGAATTCAGCCATTGATAAATACATTTAGTTTAATATGACCCAAGCATACCATAATTCAAATAAAAATGATTAATCATTGATATATATCTAATTGAAAATTATTTTAAAAGTATCCTGGGCATGATGTCAGCAAGCGCCTGCATTGCTAGGTCATATGTTTTGGGAATATTTTCACATAAACCATTTTTTGGTCAGACAAACAATAAAAAACATGTCTTCCTGCAAGACATTTTGATGGTTGGAATTAGTCTGTACAATCAGATCAGAATGTATCTGACAGAAAATGCTGCTAACTCTCAGTCCAGGCTTTGGTCTTGTCATTTCTGGACTTCTGCAACTCTCAGCTGGCAGGAGAACTGCCATGGTTCATCAAATTTCTACAGATTATTAAAAAAAGCAGTGGCATATCTGGTGTTCAACCAGCCAAGGTGAGCACATGTCACTCCTCTTTTCAGATCACTACACTGACTCCCTGTAGTCGTGTCTATTAAATTCAAATCCTTGATGCTTGCCTACAGAGTAGCCAGTGGGTAAGCTCCTCTACTCTCTATCCTCTTTAATAAAATCCCTGTGTGCGTCCAGGTGTCCATGTGTGTGTGTCTTCTGGTGAAGTGCGCATGCGCGGGGCACGGTGCGATGCACGATATTACTGTCAGAGAAAGTTACAGCCGTTTTACGGAAATACAAACCAGTATTACTGCGGGAGGAAATTAAAGGTACACAATACAGTGATGCATATCACAGCCACATACAAGCCAGTATTACTGTCAGAGGAGATTAAAGGCATATTACTGACGCACACGCCTGTATTACCACCAGAAAAAATTAAAGGTATATTACGGACGTACAAGCCAGCGGATGTACAAGACAGTATTACTGTCTCAGAAAATTAAAGACACACAATACACGGCGGCAGCCCACGAAGAACGGTCAGCTCAGCAAGTAAACTTAAACAAAAGAAAGGCTGAAAGACAAAGAAAAATACGACCAACAAAAAGAATGAGGTCAAAGTCCCTTGCCATTTAATATGAACTGTGCCTACTAATGTTTATGCACTTCTGTTCTAGCGCCCGTTATTGAAACGGGCTTAATGACTAGTACAGCATATAAAATCCAAAGCCTAAAAGTGCAATGGTGAAGTTTTTATGTCACGTTTTTTGTCACACATTAAATCGGGCTTATTATAAAACCTATATATATATATATATATATATATATATATATATATATGTTTGGTATCATTGTTTTCAGAATTTATCGATCTTTAATATGATGTTGTTAGATTTTCAGATTCTTATTCCATTTTTAAATTATAAACTTTGTGGCACGTGGCTGGGGGTGGTACCCAGCCGGGATGCCCAGGAGGACAGGAGGAGGGGTCATGCCTCCTCCGGACCACAAGGGGGCGACCGCCCTGGTTATATTGGGGGCCACGGGCATAGGGCTTGGAAGCTCAACCCTGTAGGGGCCCGTGGTCACCGCCAGGGGGCGTCCCCAAGCCTGGAGGACTTGGGACCCCAGCACTTCCGCCACACCAGGAAGTGCTGAGGGGAAGAAGAAAAGAGACACCCAGAGTGCTTCCGGAGAGACAGCCGGCACTTCAGTCACACAGGGGCGTGTCAGCGGAAGATTGCCGGGAACTACCTGGAGCACATCCGGGTAACTATAAAAGGGGCCGCCTCCCTTCAATCAAGGCTGGAGTCGGGTGGAAGAGGACGAGGTCTGAGAGTTGGAGAGATAGAGGAGAGAAGGAGGCGGCCTGAAGGCATATTGTGGACAGAGGCCTGGACTGTTGGGGTGATTGGTGCTGCAGCACTGGGTTGTGCATTTAATGGACCTTATATATAGTGTAAATAAATGTGTGGTGGACTTTAACATGGTGTCTGTCTGTCTGTGTCCGGGCTATTTCCCACAACTTAAAAATACCAAGAACTCACCTCCCGTGAGACGAGACTTTGTGCCAAAAGATTTAACCACGACCTGGTCCAGAAATAAAAGACAAAGTGTAGGACAACTGCTGTACAGGCTTTTAAATGTTCGAAGTGCCATGCGAGATGCAGCTCACGTGGCACGGCAACAGCAAGCCAGCAGCTGATTGAGCAAAAAGGAAGTAAAAAAAACTGTATTTGTTTCCCATTGTATCACCGTTTAAGAGGGGGTTTTGGAAGAGCGACTGCGTCTCCTTGGGGTGCATTTAGCCTCCCTCTTCACAACACAAGCAGCAGAGACGCGAAGTGGCTGGCGAGCGAAGCAACCATGTGGTAACCCCCTTGTACATATATATATATATATATATATATTGTGACGGCCGGCCAGGATGCCCCTTTGACTCTAGATCCGGGGGAGCAGCCATGGGATTCACACTACGTCCCCTGGAACCACTTGGTGGCAGCCCCCCTGGGTTGCATCGGGGCCACAATTTTGGAACACCACAGCTCATTCCTGTTGGGCTCCATGGCCACCGCCAGGGGGAGCTGCACGGCTTAACAAGCCCATCTGGGCGGGAGCACAGCCACACCCGGAAGTGCAGCCGAATGGTAAGTCAATGAGCACCTGCAGTACTTCCGGGTGGGCTATCAAAGGAGCCGACAGTTACCACTCCGGGCGCCAGAGTCAGGAGGAGGACGACAAAGCTGCCTAGGAGGAGTGGAGGATAAGAAGAGTGTATTGGGGTGCTTTGTTTTGTTTTGTGTGTTTTTGGGGACTGTGTTAGTGCTGGGGGACACGGGGAAGATGTGGTCGGAGCCAACAGAGTGCTAATTCCACAATATCTAGACACTTCTGAGGTTCTTTGCTCCTTCTTGACCACTGAGATCTGCTGGTGAATGTCATCTGATGATGCCACCTCTGTGTGGTATAAAATCTCACTCCAGATTCTTTTTATGTGACGCTCCTGGCTGGTGGAACATGCTGCCCGCCTTCATTTGAAACTCTGGCTCCCTGAAGCGTGTGAAGACCCTTTTGTTTGGTGAATTTCTGTCTTAGTGATAGATGTTAGATTTTGTAAACCTGGGAATTCTAATTGTTTGGACTGGTGAGCGTTTTAGTCTGGTGAGCTTTGTTGGGCTGAACAATCTGTTCTCATCTAAATCCTTCTAATGTTTTAATGTTCTATCTATGGAAGTCAGTTTTGTACTATTGTCCTGTAACACTTTTTCCCAAACAGCCATCAGAATGAATGGTACTTGATTATATTAACCTCTTTTGTCAGTCACTTTGGACAAAAAGCATTCACTAAGCAAGTAAATATAAATGTAAGTATTAGTGACGAGTGGAAAATGGTTTCATTTTTTAAAAATTATTAATCCAATACATATACTGGTGTGGCTCTTTTTTAAGCAAAACCTGAATTTTTATTTTAATGGAAATGTTTTGTTGGACATTTAAATGCTGCTTATTGAGTATGGCAGTAAATCTGGATATAAAATGTTTAAATTTTATGGATAATGGCAGTCTAGCTGAATGTACAGTCTTGTGAAAACATTTTTTCTTTTGTAAAATATGTGGACATGTCAAGATTTGATCTTCATTTAAACAGTATCTATAGATAAAAGTGATATAACAAACATCATACCACATTCGTGTTCCAATTGTTTAATTTAATAATAATTTTAATAAATACAAATGCAAATTTCACATATGGAAAAAATATAGTCCACCCTTACATTTATCATTTCCTAAAATACTAAAAAGTAGAATTCAGTGCATCAGATCAGGTGCAAATGTTTAAAACATCATTAGAGATGATCCTGTCTTATTTAAACCTGAGACATTTAGTTGTTGAAGTGTGTGTTATCGCCATGGCTAGATCAAATTACTCAGTGAAAACTTCAGAAAGAAGGTTAATGATGCTTATAAGTCTGGGAAGAGATCTAAAAAGATCTTCAAACTGTTTGAAATCAGCCATTCCACTGTCTGGAATATCATATGCAAGTGGAGAAGATTTCAAACAACTGCAAACTTGACCTACCAGGCCAAACAAGCAAGTTCAGCTCAAAAGCAAAGCAGAAAGATGCTGAAAGTAGTCTTTAAGGAACCCAAAATTTCATCATTCAACCTACAGGTAGCTCTTGTCATTACTAATAGCACAAGTGCACGAGTCTACCATTAGAAATGACAGAAATGGAGGTTATGGAATGGCCAAGTCAAGATGTTGGGAGTTTGAAATAAGCTGTTCATGTAAATATCACACAGATGAAAGAATTCTGTATGGAGGAGTGACAAAAACTGTCAGAGGCTGAAATCAGATGATAAGAAATGCCTACTTAAGGTTGTTTTGGCCAAAGGGTGCAATGCCAGCCTACTTTTTCCACAAGAAGAAATGGTACGTTGTTAATTTTTCATTGAAAAATATTGCAAAGTCAATTTTTCATTGTTTTTTTTCAATAAAATCACCCTTATATACGCTACTGTTTAAATGTAGATCAGATTTTAATATGTCTACATATGTTCAAAATGAGAAAACATTTCACGTGGTGTACTTACTTTTTCACATGCCTGTAGCTGAAAATAATTTTACATGCAGTGAATATGCTTTACTAGATAGAAATGACCATTTGGGCTGTGTGGAACATCTGGATTTGCTGAAGGGGTTAGTGTGAAGCTGACATGTAAAAGAAACAGTGAGTGTACAGTACGCTCTTCCCGAGCAGATTCTACACAATTCCTCTTTGCCCTTGAAAAGTATCTGTTACTACCCCTTCTGCCCTGTCTGTCTGTCTGAAAATGAAGTGTAATGATAGATGAGGGTTCAATGAATGCAGCAAACTAAGGGAAAATCCTGGAGGAAGGCCTGCACCTTGGGAGAAGGTTTGCTTTCCAGTAAGGCAACAACCTCAAGCATAAAGCCACAGCTAAACAGGAATGTCTTTTAAACAGCAATGTTAATGTCCTGAAGGCAGAGTCCAACTAGATAGATAGATAGATAGATAGATAGATAGATAGATAGATAGATAGATAGATAGATAGATAGATAGATAGATAGATAGATAGATAGATAGATAGATAGATAGATAGATAGATAGATAGATAGATAGAATCTACAGTAAAACACGTTTTTCCCAAACTCCTCTACATAAAGACAAAACTGCAGCAGTAAAGTATTAAAATTTATAGATAATGTGCACTATTTGTAGAAGGAATATACAAACAGCATTTCTGGCTGCAGATTGCTTGGCCTGATATATGTGTGCTGGATTACACATTTAATTTTCTCTGCAGAAATAAAGGTGGATTTATTAGGTTCCTAAAAGATACATCGCTGCTGTTTTATCTTCCTATAAAACTGACTCAATAGATAATTGACTTTGTGATTACCTCCATCCTATTTCAAAAGCGTGGGATCCTATAATAAAATCTATAGTTTTTAAAAGGCTCAGCAAATATAATAAAAGGACAGAAGGACATTGCTTTTAACTGCAAGTCAACTATCAATTTTTTGTAACAAATATCTCGTCTTGATTCACAATGATGTCTTGTAATCAAATAATGACAATGCAGTAACGAATAATTGTACAGTATATTATTTTTCTATTAAAATAAAAATGCTTGAGGCGTTTAATTTTTTTTTTCGCTATATAGTGAAAACTTTAACCATTATGCACTGGTTTTTGGCATTATTGCACCTAAATGACATACATAAAAAATAAATGACTATTCCTGCTTATTATAATAAAGGAGCTGCAAATGGCTGAAAAGTAGCGAGTACAACACTACACATTTTTAAAAGAAAGAATTTATATTATTAAAAACCTTTATTTATACTAATATCAACTAAATAAAATACAAAAAATGATGCTTTAGGGATTTCTCCCCAAAAAATGCATAACCAAGTTATTTTATGATGCACAACCCTGGAATCAAGTTTCTTTGGTTGCCCAATCATATACCACGTTTAGTTGTCATCTTCCATATTATTGCAAAGTTATACTGTTTGGCATAAGGTGTCCCCCTGTTTGGAAACATTTAGTTTCTTGCACCTAAACAATCTCTCAAAACAAGTACTGCAGTTGAAGTTATATATATTGTTTGAAAAAATATATACATACTATATACACACAAACACTTTATATCACTCTGAAGCAGCATGCAAACAATTTGTAACTGTATATGTATAATTAAGTACTCATGCAAACATTTACTTTCAAAATTATTTTTCATGTCAGTCCTTAAAACAATTTCACCTACCACTCGACACAGAGGAAACTGATAAGTTGTACAGTAGTTTGGGGTTTTTGTGCTGCAATTTACCCATCATCTCCTGCCTTCTGCTGCAGTTGCCCTACACAAGTTCAGTCTGTTACTGATTTATTTTTCTTGTTGTTCCTTTTTTCTTGCATTTCATGTCTGAAATAAACTAAGTACATACATACATTTCCATACCGGCTTCTTCCTGTGCTGAGTTATGAGGGTGAAGACAATGCCTTCACTGGTAGTCCAGGCATCCCTGAGCACAGAGCTAGTCATACAAACACACACATCCTAAACCAGTGTTTCTTATCCACTTTTGAGTCGCTAGAGGCCATCGCCAGCTCGTGAGCATATGAGACTTGTTAATGGTATAATCCACCCTACACTTTTCCCCACAACACCATCAAAAGGATTGACACTATCTTGCAAGACTTTTATCCTGTTTCTAATCATGCTTCCTTCAACCTCTCTGACCCCAGGGTCACTTTTTAGATTTTATCTCCCTTTTCTAATCACACTCGTTTCTCCCTTCCCAAGATTGTGGCCTTGGTGGGGGAGCCAGGGGTGAAGCAAACATGATTAGAAATGGGATAAAAAAATACTGCACAATCCTGTCTATCCCTTCGGTGAAGAGAGTGGATGGGGGACATCATAATATGCCATGAGCAAGTAACTGTTTTTTTTCTTCTTTCTTTTGTTCTCATATGCTGACGACGTAGCCAATGCGAGCACCGTGATACAGTGGCACTTGACCAGGCGGGGGAGTGAAAGGAGAGTTTCTTGCATGAAAGTTCAAGAGGCACAAGTACAGCATAACCATTACTCACACTAAGAAACATGGCCTATGGTCTAAGTTGAAATTGAAAGAGTACTGCTCAGAAAAGTAACTTAAGGAGAACAGGCAGCAGGAAGCCTCAGGGTATGGTACTGGAAACCATGATACTTGAACTGTAAAACTGCACAGTGCGACACTTCAAAGTGATGCTAAGCTAGTACTTACAAATCACGAGTAGCCTTGAGTCCTTCATTAAACATAAGCCAAAACTTTGCTCTGAATCTAACTCATATTTTGTGCATAATGATTCATAACAATGCAGAAAGGTGATTTGTGACATATTCATTATATTTGTTGCCGTTTGCACACATTTGTGACATGTAGTACAAATGACCAATCATAGACAACTATACATCATTAAAATGCTCTGAACCCCAGTTATCCAATTGTAATGATCCCTTAAATGTGTGCAGCTTGACGTAGGTGGAATATTTGATAAAAGCAGACTAACTCAGCTGTAAGACGTTGCTCGCCTTGGGGTGCACATGTGCAAATCGCATATTTCAATAATGAAAATAGACCCCTTTAGGTATGTAAAAATACAATTATGGATTTATTTGACTTGTGGGTTTATTACATCATTCACAAATAACTTTGAAATATGGTGGTCATGCATAAGTGGTTAATGATGCTTAAAATATGTCAGGTCCCTCAAGAACTGTTCTACCTACCCTGATTGCATTTCCAACTAAAATTACGCACACATATTACTGTGCACTGATTTCCTCTCCTAGTGAGAATAATAGTAGCAAAAAGATGTGTGGACCTCTTTATACCTAGAAAGAATTTGTAGCGCCTCCTGGAAAATACCAAGTGAGTTCCTTTTCATTAGAAAAAAATATAAACCATCTGTCATGTGCTGGGTTTCCACTCAGTTGGCATCCTCCCTAAACTGCTTCAACTGGTTCCTATTAATCCAGAGGTATGGCAATTTTACGCCATGGATATTCATGGATTGCTAAAATTCTCACCTAGACATGTAATAAGCCTAGCAATTCTTCACAGAAATCATGGTTTGGCTGTATCTAACCATGGTTTCATTATTTTGGTCTCTACCCTAAGCTTGTGGCCATAAGTTAGGCATTTGATATGGATTGACTTAGCTCTCTCTTTATGAGCACTGTCAGGCCCAATGTCCACAATTCTGCAACCATCCATATTTGCGACAATATTCATAAAACAAGCCACAAAGCATTTAAATCTACAGCACCACCAACTGGTGCAGCTGCCCTGCCTCACCTGAAAAGAGCAAATCACTCTTTTCCAGAAGATTACCGTGTTGTTAGACATGTAGGTGCTCTCACTCCAGCCTTATTACAACTAGCCATAAACCTTGACAGTGCATCCCAGGCATCAGAATCCAAAGAAGGCCAAAACAAATCATACTGTATATAGACGGTACAGATTCGACTCACATTACTCACAGTCATTTTAATAGGATTAAATGTAGCTCCAACATGTGGACATAAGTCTTCTTTCCTCAAATATCTGCAATCTGCCCTTGGAGAAACAGTTTTTCCACTGTTTGATAGACCATGTCCTGTACATCCTGGAAGTGAGGCTCGCCTACAGCAGTTGTGTCCATTTTAGCACCTTGATATACTGTTTACAGATAAGTGTGAAATACACTCTGTTATATCTAAATAGTGAGGCAACTACCTCAATGTCAGAATCTTCTGGTATTTTCTACATTATCAAATTTTAAAGACACACATTAACCAAGATTACCCTACCAGGGCTTCAGTTTTTCTACTCAAATCTCAAATATCCCTGCTGCCGTCTCACTTGGAACCTCTCAACCAGTACACAAAAGGAGTCCTTCCTCTAAGATGCTTCATGAGGTTGAGGGTGAGTTGACTTACTTCAAGAATTCCTGAAACTGCTTCTTCCAAACCTCAACGATATTCTCCATTATAATTTTTATTTCATAAACTTTGCTAAGAACAACCAGGGCAGTGCATCACCTGTCCTACACGTTCTGATTTGTAGAATGGTTTGCCATTGCTTCTTTCAGATTGCACAAATAGTCCGTTTCTGTGGCCTCTCCTAGTTCTTTTCAAACCAAACCAGTGGCCTTGGTCTGCTGCTACTGCTCAATCAACTAGAAATAGTCTCCTACTAACACTGAAAAGAAAGTTGTTTCTTTAACTTTATGGCTTACTTCACTGTGGGTATCCAATAATGAGCACCAGGGCTACTGCTATGAAATATGCCAAGCACCTTTCAGCCTCATTTGCCTTCATTTGGCAGAACTACTGAGATTATAGAGTAAGAGTTTTGTGATTTTTTCCAGAAGTCAGATCTGAAGTTAGCCTGAGAAGAGGTGTCTGCAAGGTATTTCACTTTCACTACCCACTGGAAAATCTGAGATCTCTCCATTCCACCAAGCCTCGATTACCACCAATAGTAAATCTCTTTGTCAAGAGTTTACAGCCTTGGCTTAGATGAGGCATAACTACAAAGTTAATTATTGATTTTTTCCCTTCAGGGTCTGTGGTGAGCAACCAAACATTTTATCAACATTTAATTACTAGCAGAAAATACCAATAATGATTCACCAAATAAGAAGACTGTCCCCTACAATTACATCTCTCATCAGGTATCTCTGCCATGCCTCATGTGAGTACTCATTTTACAGTTTATTGGTGAAAGCTTTTTCAGCATTCCATCACTGTGTCCAAGAAGGCTGAACACTGTACATCATGGGTGTCAAACTCAGATGCTGGTGGGTCACAGTGGTTGCATGTTTTCTTTAAAACAATCTTCTTAATTACTAGGCTATATCAAAAAGTAAAGGTAATTTGCAATGGATAGAAGCTGACCCAATAAAACACCTTTGCAATCAATGGCATATGGGTAGTCCAAACAAGCATAGCGCAGTACTCTGCTGCTAGTCTAGTTAAAGTCAAGGTCAAATGAACATGGATGCTTGGCTGTGGGATTGCACCATTGTTAAACAATGCATAGTAGTGAGATTTCTTTGGGCAGATGAAGTGAAACTTGCTGAAATTTAACAATGGTGCAATCCTGCAGTACGTGTTCATTTGACCTTGGCTTCAACTAGACCAGGGTTCTCAAACTCAGATCTGGGGACCCACTGTGGCTGCAGGTTTTTGTTCCAACAAGATTCATAATCAATGACATTTCATTTAATTAGACTTAATTAATTAATTTTTCTTATTCTATATTCAGAAAAGCACAGCAGCATGATTTTTACATTGATAAGACATTTAGAAATATTTTCTGCTTTTGCTATAAATTTAAATGCTTAACTCTCTTTTGTTGATTTCATTATGTTTTGCCCTCTTTCTGTGCAGTTTTCCCCCTTTGTTGTGTCTTATTAATGACCATTAAAAACGAGCAGAGCAGACACCCAGACAAATAACGCTGAATAATCAAAGGCTACAACTACTTTAGTGTCAGACCCACTAATTAGCCACTAGTAATGGCTCTATTCTGCCACACTAGACATGCTGAATTAAACATTTAGAACACCTGGAAAAGTAGAATAAAAATCAAGATGAAAATATAGTTAAAAAAATAAATTCTTCCCATATAACTGCTTGGTACATTTTAATATTGTGACAGGTAGAGGGCGCTATCGCTCCCTTGAACCCTTTTTCAAGACGCCAGACACCTGATCAAAGTCCAATATGACTTTATTTTATAATAATAATGTGCACAAATGCACCCTTCACTCCACAATACTCATAAATCCAATAATCAATAAACAATAATCACAATCCTCCACTCCCAGACGCGTTGCCACCCTTCCACCCATCTCAGCTCGACGTCTGGGATTTCCCATAGTCCTTTTATAGTCCTTGACCCGGAAGTGTTTCGCCCTCTCTGTCCATGTGACTAGGAACACTCCTGGGTCAGAAAAAAATCCTTTTCTTCACCCCGGAAGTACGTCATTCCTCTTGTTCATGTGACTTTGACATACTTCCGGGGTGTAGGGAAAATAATTACTGCTCCTCCCTGCAGCGCCTTCTAGCAGTCCCCGTGGTATCCAGCAGGGTTGTAAAGGAAAACTCCAATGTCCATAATTCCCTGCTGGCATTCGGGGTACCTCCATACTGCAAGGAGAGCTCCACCTGGCGGCCTGGGGGTATTGGCCGGGATAAATGGCCGGCCACCTATCACAATATATATATATTTTTTTTTTCTTTTACCAAACTTAGTTTTCTGATTTCTATATTGTTCCAAAAACACAGAACTCGGCAAATAACAGTTCACTTAATTAGCCCAGGGGTCCAATTAAAAACAGAAGCTGCTTGGAACAAAAACCTGCAGCCACAGTGGGCCCACAGGACTGAGTTTGGGAAGCACTGAACCAGACTAATGGCAGATTGCTGTGCTGAGTGTATTCAAACTACCCACAAACCATTGTGAACATGTATTGGTGTTAGGGGTAGGCATTAGGGTTAGACTTAGGGTCAGCTTCTATCTATTGTGGTTACCATGTAATTTTCAAATTACCTTTATATTTTGATTTATCCTTGTATTATGGTTGCTAATTGAACAGACTTCTTTTTATTTAATTTTAAATGACTTGCTTTTTAAGGCTGACACTTCTTGTTTCTTTTTTCATTCCTAGGCAGCCAAACCAAAAATGACATGCAAAATAAACCAACAGATGATTTGTTAAGTTGGGGGGGCAATAATTCCAATCAATTTAGCTTAAATCTGTTTCTTAACAAGAAACCAATTCTTGTTGTTGATGAAACATATTATTTAATTCCAAGGCTTGTTGGTGCTCTGTTCTGCCACACTAGACATGCTGATTTTGTTTTTTCTGAGTGCATCATCGAAATGTTTTGTGGAGCAGAGCAGATTAATATTTCTCAGATCTTCACCTTTTTTCTTTTCTGATATTTTGTTGGTTCAGACGTTGTATTCTGCAAGTGCAAATCAGATCAGGTTGTCATGTGTTGACTTGCTCTGCATTGCATTGTTTGACTGGTAATTAAAGAAAAAGAAACAATTAAGCCTTAAAAGCAAATTATTTAAAATTAAGGCAAAGAAGTCTATTTCATTAACAGTAGTAATTAGGTACTAATGAAGAAAGACTGGAATGATAACGTGCAGTCACTGTGACCCTCCAAAATCTGTGTTTGTCACCATTACTCTAAATACTTCATAGGAGCTTAAGTACAAACAGACTCCTTTCTCTGTTGCTCAAAGTCATCTTCAAATAATGTCCTTGTCAACCTGTACAAACTCCAGGCTTTTGGCGTCCAACTGTAGACTTGTGTATACAGTATACCCAAACTTGTTCACCACTTCTTCTTTCATACAGAAAGAGGAGCAGGAGAAGAAGAGAGCTAATACCCTACATCAAGAAATGTGTTGCTACAGTCAGCTGCATGAATTCTTCCAACTGTCTCCTAGTTAGCAAAATAAAATGAAGAATCCAAGAGCCAGCTTTCATCATTAGCTTCTTCAGAAAGTGTCCAAATAGGCTATGTGTGTCACCAGAGAAGATACACTCCTACAGTAGAGTCGCGCCTGAGGGCTTTGAGCAAATGCCACCCACAGGTGTCCCAGGTCTGGTTAGGGTTCTTTTTGGTCTCAATTGTGCCATTGGTGTAAACTATTCTTGGTTTGCTCGTTGTCTGGTTAACCTTACTAGTAGCACTAGGAATCCAACAAAACAGCTTTAAGAATCATTAGGTCATGCAAGCCCCTCACCTCCATATCAAGGTCACAGTCCTAGAATGATTTAATTATTAAAAATCCTTACATCTTCAAGGATGAAGGAAGTTTGGTATTTTTAAGATGAAATTACTTCTTCACAATCATTAATTTGCCACTTGAAATTATGTTTTAAAGTGAAATTTACTTCATAAATTAAAAAAAAAACAAAATAATAACTAGCCTACTTTTGAATTTTATAATGAAACTTATGGGTATTGGGATGCATTATTTAAAAAATCCTTAAATACATCCACTTTTCAAGCCAAAAATTTTAATTGAGTATTTGTCCACACCTTGACATTACAAGCATCTTGCAAAATATCATATCAATGTAATTTTAAACCTAAAAAGAGTGAAACACAAACCATTGTGGATTGATTGAGCCATTTTAAAAGGACACTAACTTGGGAGCTTCACTTCTCTGCTCATCTTTGCCTATGGCACACTTCGGGGCCAGGGAGGTTTATTCACTTCAGAAGGTCAGCACCATGTGCTGTAACCGACATTATTGAATGCTGATACCCAGAACTTCTGTATCTGTTCTGTAGATAACTACACAATAATGAATTAAAAAATATCAGTTACATTCTTTTTACTATATGGAGGCTTATTTCTTTATTTCACAAAGATACTGCCTGCTGTCACTGGATTGATAGTGCACCTGTGCTTCGGTGAGAGAGAATATTGAGCATGCACATAGTAGCAATCAAGTGACAAGAACTGAACTGATATTCCATCCATCCATCCATCCATCCATCCATCCATCCATCCATCCATCCATCCATCTGTTCATCTATCTTCATAGCCTGCTTATCCAGTACAGGGTTGTGGAGCACCAGAAGCCTATCCCAGCAAACACTGGTTGCAAGGCAGGAACAATTCCTGGACAGGTTGCCAGTCAATTACAGGGTGAACACACACACATACACTAAGGACAATTTAGGAACACCAAATCACCTATGTTTAATCAGTTTAAGGTTTAATAAGTTTAGTACAGATTTTTTAACATTGGCAAATGGTAGCACAGAACTGTCATTTCTGACTTACAGTGCCAGGGTCTACACAGTATTTGCGTGTTCTCCCAGTGTATTTATGGATTCATTGGTGTCAGTGAGTATCAATAAGATTACTCACTCAAAAATGTTATCCTCAATTTTTTTTATAACCATATCCTCAGAAAGTGCATTAAATAATTGTATCATTGCTTTGTAGAGCTTCAATCTGAATTATCACACAATGTGTCTTTTTCATTTTGAGCAATTTTTCTGTTCTGTGTTAACATAACACACCATAGAAAGTGCAACGGGCAGGAGGCTTCTTGACTCTTTAAAAAAATTAAGGTATTTATTACAAGTACAATAGAGTGTAATCAGTACAGTTGTGATCGATTGTTATATGTACAAAGTACAATGAAACTCATGTGCTTTTTCACTGCGCTGCCACTCAGTGTGCATCCTATACAGCAACACAAAACTCTACCCATGATGGAAGCTGCAAGCAGACCAAGAATCAAGACATATTTCCAGTAAGTACTGTTGTGGAAAAAACTTTCCTGTATATTCAAATAAATCATTCTTGGAGGCCAGATGAAAATGCAGAATGATTCTTTATTTGCACATAGATATGCACAAATGTCTCAGTACATGGACAGAGCTATCAATAAAACAATTCATTCCCTTTAATACTTTCCTATTACCTTTACCTTATCTAATACATCACGTCATCTGACTCTTAATATGAAGAATTCTGTCAACCAACCAACTTCAGCGATCAGTAATTTTGTATACATGTTGATTCTTCCATATATTCTAAACATTGCTTCATTAATAGGGGTGTCCTATGGGTTTTCTCAATGATCTTATCACCACTTCACAATAGAGGAGTTTGGGCTTTCTCACTAGTTTGTCCTCAGTTTTTAAGGAGATGTTCATTAAACATCTACTTCATTTTAACCTTAGCAACTATCTTGGTGGCTCCTCTTGATGAGGCAAAAGTCTCACATGTCCAAGCTTTAGGCTACGTTTAGTTAACCCTTTAGTTACCTTCAGTCCTTTTCCTTATGCTTTTAATAATCCATTGTTACAACTTCATTTAAGTACATGCTTGTATTAAATTGTAAAAATGGTCATTTATTCATTAAAAATCTTCTTCTTCTTTCGGCTGTTCCTGTTTGGTTTTGCCACAACAGATCATGTTTTTTCATATCTTCCTGTCTTCTGCATTTTTTTCTGTTATACCCATTACCTGCATGTCCTCTCTCACCACATCCATAAACCTTCTCTTAGGCCTTCCTCTTTTCCTCTTCCCTGGCAGCTCTACCCTTAGCACCCTTCTCCCAATATACTTAGCATCTCTCCTCTGTCCAAACCAACACAATCTCGCCTGTCTGGCTTTGTCTCCCAACCGTCCAACTTGAGCTAACCCTCTAATGTTCTCAGTTCCTAATCCTGTCCATCCTCGTCACACCCAGTGCAAATCTTAGCATCTTTAACTCTGCCACCTCCAGCTCTGTCTCCTGCTTTCTGGTCAGTGCCACCGTCTCCAGCCCATATAACATAGCTGGTCTCACTACCATCCTGTAGACCTTCCCTTTCATCTTGCTGATACCTGTCTTTATTCATTAAAATATTTTATTTAAATTCTATAGTAACAAGAATCTCTGATAAAATCATTAGTTCTAGTTTCTTTTCATTATCATAAGGATTACTCATAAACACGGGTGGCATATTTTCAGAAATCAAATCAGCATGAATTTCACTGTGTTGGCCATTTAAAATAACAACACAGAATGTAAAAGATGAAAAGTAGACATTGTTTAGGAAAAAATAATCATGTGATTTGAGTGCACATCAGTCTGTTATTACAAGTTGTTGTGATGTGAGATTTTACATATAACTTGATAAACGTTTTGTATGTCTTTTATTTCTAATTTGGGCAAAGCAATGTAATTTAGTGTTTACCCCCACCCCCCTTAGGAATGGGTCTGTTTGAATTTTACGACAGGATTTGGGGGATGTGTGTTTTAAACCAGTTTGCCGAGTGTTTCTTTGCTAAAGTCATTTCTACCCCCACAAATAGGCTAAGGTGTACTTTAACATATGGTTTGGGGGCAGGTGTTAAGATGTTCTATTTCCCCCATTGGTCTGAGGTATGACTGTTTGGAATTGGCTTGTCTCAGAGGCCTTTAAGTACCATGATGTCCTATTGGCTCTAGGGGTTGGACAGAACATCTATAAGTGTATGTGTTTAACCTCACAATCTCTCTCTTACCAACCAACATATAATGAAGAAGCATCTCTCTTGCTAACCTGTGATGATGAAGACAACACAATGAACAGCACAGCTCAGCAGCCATTTTGAACAGACATGTGGCTGAAAGCTGAGCACCAATGATGCCTTAACCAGAGACATTTTAAGTAACTACAAGACTGTGTGCCGCCTGAACTACATATCACCATTTAATCAGGTTGTATGGTTGCCAATATTCAAATGTACTTTGCATTTTGTTATTATTTATGAATATTATCAATAATACTAATACATTGTTTAAACTGTAACTTAACTTCTGCTTGTCTTTTTACTAGATCTAATTGCCTGAGGTTATAGATATAGAAGGGAAGGTGGGGATAAGTTACAGTATATACAATAATACCTTATAAACAGTGGTAAGTCTGTGAGATTAGGCATTCTAAGGCTACATAGTAATAATACAATAGGGGAAAGTAGAGCAATATATATATTACTCTACCAAGACAAAACACAAGTCATGGCAGGACATAACCACTAAGGAAACCAAATCACAGAAAGAAAAGGATAATAAGCAGAATATAGTTAGACAGAGGGTTTATCATAACTGCACTAACCCTAACCTACGACGGCCTTGAGAAAATAGTACAAAGAATCTGTGGAAAAAATTATTATTTCCTGTGTACTTTTGTTGTCAAATGCAAATTTCAGAAAGGTGGATGGCACATTTTCTTAAATTACAACCTTTGTTACTTCAAATTGGACACAGTTGATGAGTTTTAGGGCTGTTTTTCAAAATTAGACCTAGTTACCCATTAGCTTCATTATAAAACTCAAGGCCAGGCTAGTTATTTTAAAAAAGTATAAAATTTACTTTCTATTTAGAATGCGATTTCATGTGGCAAATTAAAATATCTTGGACAATCAAATGTATGACATGGGATATTATTGTTATTTGTAACAACCCTGATTTACGTTTTAGGTATTGTAATTATTGCATTGGGTAGATCTTTGTCACTAGTGTTATTTAATTGTGCACTGGGATTGGTACTATAATGAATCCTGCAGCCGTTGGTTTATATGAATGCGAGTACTAGATGGGTGGTGCCATTCTGATTCCTATTATCCCATATTTATCACTTATTTATTATTAATAATAATTCTTTACATTTATATAGCGCTTTTCTCACTACTCAAAGTGCTCTCCACACAGGGAGGACCCAGGAAGAGAACCCACAATCTCCTTACAGCAAAGCAGCAGCACTATCACTGTGCCACCTGTGAATTTTGTTATTAATTTTATGCTATTTTATTATTTTTGATTGGTGGTGACTGCATAGTCTGACATTTCTGGTAACTTAAACCAACAGGTATTAATTGTATTGTGACATGGGGTACTATATAGAGTACAACTGGTTATATTTATATAGAGGTTGGTTTATCAGTTTTTGTGGCAAATTAATATATACCATTATTGTGAAGAAATAACTTCAACCTGAAAAACTCCAAACTTATCCTTTCAGGTATAACATAGACATTATTTTGTACAGTTTATAAACATCATCCCTCTGGTATTACACTAATACAGTAGGATTTTTAAAATTACTGTATGTAAAAAAAATTTACGCACAGAACAAGAGGACCATCTGCTCCAAGAAAAGCGTCTTTGTGAATTTTCGTGAGATGTTGATTTCCCATAAGAACTCTGCCAAACAAAAAGAAAAAATATATAAAATATTTTGTGTATCAATACCATTAACATCAAAGGTCAGAAAAGAGGGAACTAAATAACATATATTTCTAAACATGATCAAATTACTGCCATAAGAGGCACCTATTTTATTCTAATTTTTCACTATTTATAGTTGTTAACCAGTCATTATCCCTGCCTCTCAGTTACATGGATACACGTTGAATTTACACCCACTGCCTGCATGGAAATTGTAGGTTCACTTGCAGGAGTTTTTTTTTCTTTTTATACTGGTGTCATCCACATATCAACAACTTAGAAGTTACATTACTCTCTATTGGCCCAGTGTGGACGAGTGCAGGTCTATGCTTGAATGTGCCCTGCCATAGGCCAACATCATATCTGATATGGTTTGGGTCTCCAACACTTCAGCTGGGGTTGGATGCTGGGAGAGCTCCTAGTTCAGACAAAGCAAGGAGGATGCGAGGAGTCATGTTTTGTAGTCATCTTCTGTTTAAAGTCATTTTGTCCCTGGATTTCCTATTGGTTCTTTGTTTTCTCTGTGAACATCAGGATCTACAGAACTGTTCCTAAAGATGTTCTTCAGGACAATAAAGTAGAAATGTCTTAGTCATTGTTCTTTATCTTCCTCCAAAATACAATGCATCCTTCTTATCTGATCTGACTGAACTATTAACCCACTTAAGTTCCTTTTCCCAGAGAGTCATTCTTCTTGGTGATTTCAACATCCATATTGACATCCCCACATCTAAACTGAGAAATGAATTCCTATCCTTACTGGACTGTTTTGACTTGACACAACATGTTGATTTTCCCACCCTCTCTGGTGGTCATATATTGGACCTGATCTGTACTTCCGGACTATCTGTTGCTTACACTTACAGCACTGATTTGGGTCTGTCTGACCATAAAGCTGTACTTTTCACTGTCTCATTACCTCTCCCTCCTCTTACCTGTAAACAACAAATTTCTTACAGAAACCTTAAAAATATCTGTCCCTCTATTCTTTCTGGATCAATTTCTGATCTTTTACTGTCTTCACTTATTCCATCAACACTAGATAGTCTTGTTGACCACTATAACTCAGCCCTTCATTCAGCATTAGATAAACAGCTCCTTTAAAACATAAGGAGGTTTCCTTTAAGCGTTCAGCTCCTTGGTACAATTCAGAATTGCGATCTATGAAAGAAGCTGGCCGACGCCTTGAGAGAATGTCACATAAGACTGGCCTCACCATGCACATCCAGGCTTTCTCTGACCACCAAAGAGCTTACAGAGAAGCACTAACTGCTGCCAAGAACACCCATCATGGCAGAATAGTAGAAAGTGGCCATGATAACCAAAGTGTTTTGTTCTCAGTAGTTAATAAACTACTCCAACTCACACCTGGCCCAACTGCCTCTTCTGCTGAAGTCTGTGAGAAATTCCTGCACTTTTTCCATAACAAAATTAAAGATCTAAATAATTCAACTAACATAAATACATCATCTGCTTATATCTCTCCCTGTTTTCCCACTCCATCCAGCTCCTTCTCTAAGTTCTCACCAGTCACATCTGCTTTTGTTAATGGCCTGCTTTGTAAGATGAGGCCGACTACTTGTGTACTGGACCCCATCCCCAGCACACCACTTAAATCCTGCCTTCATGCCATAATCCTGACTGTTACAAAAATAATAAACTCATCCCTTGACACTGGCTCTGTACCGCTCACTTTTAAAATTGCTTCTGTAACCACAATGTTAAAAAACATCTGGGGCCTCATGTATAACGCCTTGCGTAGAACTCACACTATAACATGCCGTAAACACAAAAGCAAGAATGTGCGTACGCACAGAACAATCCAGATGCAGGAATCTGTGCGTATGCAAACTTTCATGTTCTTCCACTACATAAATCCCGATCAGCGTGAAAAGTAACGCACGTGCACGCGCCTTCTGTCCCGCCCCAACTCCTCCCAGAATTATGCCTCTTTGAATATGCAAATCGATAAAAATAGCCTTCTGTGAAAAGACAATGGGAAAAGCACGGGGGAAAATATAAGAATTTCAGCGAATACCAAGTGGAGGCAAAGGAAAAACGTACTATTTGTTGGTTTAAACAGTGGTATAATCAACAAAAGAAAGTTGATCGAGTGACATAGTGTCAGAGAAACTCGAAAGCTCAAGTTCTCAAAGTCGCACAGTGCCGGAAATAAAAAAGAAGTTGTCACATATCAAAGTCGGCGTGAAAAGGCAACTAGTAGCGGACCGTCTGAGTGTCATATGAAAGCTTATTAGGGTACAGAGAAAAAAAATAGGCGCACAGTGGGAAAAAAGCACGAAATGTCAACTTTAATCTCAAAATTTCCACTTTAATCACGTAGTTTATTTTGTCATTAAAGTAGAACATCATAAACTTCATCTTAAAATTGTTTATTTTACTAGTTTCTCATGTAGCACATTAAATGCTTTGTTCTGTATTTGATCTTCTATGTGCTGTATGTGTGTGAATCACTACGTGCTTCCGTTCTTTCTCTTTCTTCGACAGGACACAGAATCTATTGCATTCGTGATAATACAGCTCTCTGAATAATTAAAATACTGAGATGTATACGTGATACCTTTTTCATGATGATAGGAATGAAAACATGTTATTAAACATGGGAACACGGTGGCGCAGTGATTGTTCATATCTCACGCAAGAGGCTTGCTGCGCCATGTGCGACCTTCGATGAAATGCTTTATTACAGAAGTACTGTCTCTTTCAAACGTACTAACCTCCAGTTCCTGTCCTTACTTTTCTTTCTCCAAATACCCAAGCGCCACAGAATCAGCTCTGTAATAGACGTTAAGCCATCTGTAAGCTTAGAACGCCGATTCTTCAAAACTTTTAAGGAACATTGAAATATCTTCGTAGTACATGTTTAATTATTCTATCCGTCTATCCTTCCAGTGTCGCGTCGGCACCAGCAATAATACAGCGCAAGGCAGGAGCTATCCGTGAACTAGCTAGCGCTGCGGCACTGTGTCCTCACATGTTTAATTATTAACAATGCGGATTATTTAAATGAAGTTAAAGTTTTATCTGTATACTATAAGCAACATATTTTGCTGCATTTCATCTTAAAAATGATATCGTCATCATACGCGCTTTATGAAGTGGCGCAGGTTGTGCAATATTATAATTGTAGTGCAAGTTTACAGTGAGGTGATTGTACAAACAGTTCTACAAGGAGCACTTGATGGACTGATTGAGTGCGTTTATAGTTCTTGGGATGAAACTGTTTCTGAAACGCGAGGTCCGTACAGGAAAGGATTTGACGCGTTTTGCCGTGGCTGAGGTAGTGTGTGCTTGAAACTGTATACCGATAATTCTCTTTCCGATCATCTGCTGCTGTGATTCCCCACTCAGATACAGTGATATAAATACTCCGAGTGGTGCAGTGAGAATAATATGGAAAAAGATGATCTGCTGTGGCAACCCTTAACGGGAGCAGATGAAAGAAGAAGAAGATGCAGTAAGCGTAACAACGCTAAAGCAGTTATGGTATTTGGAATACTATGGCTATTCCCTGGACCATTATATTGCTACAAGTTAATTACAATCAGATGCATTACACTAATAAACAATATGCATTAATTTCAGTGTATTTATAAAGCCGCGTCAGGAATGTGGGTCTAAGAAAGAAAGGGTGACCAAACAGGAACAGTAGCACTGCTTTGCCGCTGGGTGCCGCCAGTCTGCAAAACCGAGGGGAGAAATTGTGTACGCCAGGGTATGAGGTACCGTGGAAATGTGCGTGGCTTTACACCAAGTTTAGGTTTTATACATCGCGATTTGAGCGTGGAAACGTTCGTACGCAACATTTCTGTGCATACGCACCGTTTATACGAGGCCCCTGGTCTTGATGCTGACAATCTTAACAATTTCCGGCCTATTTCCCACTTACCTTTTCTGTCAAAAGTTCTTGAGCGTGTTGTAGCCTCCCAGCTCACCAATTACTTAACCTCTAATAATTTGATGGAACCCTTTCAGTCTGGTTTCAGGGCGCAGCACAGCTGTGAAACTGCTCTGCTACGGGTAACCAATGATTTACTTATCTGGACAAACCAGCATATTAATTCTGTTAGACTTCAGTGCAGCATTTTACACTGTCAGACATGACATTCTACTGTCCAGAATGGAAAACATGCTGGATATCTCTGGCACTGCCCTCCAGTGATTCAAGTCCTATCTGACTGATAGGCAAGAGTTTGTTAGTCTTGACAACAGCAGATCCAGCACAGTGCCAGTCATACAAGGAGTTCCTCAGGGCTCTGTCCTCGGTCCTCTGCTTTTCTGTATTTATATGCTTCCCCTTAGTCATATTATTTGTAGCTATGGACGGGGTTATCATTTTTATGCATATGATACTCAACTCTATTTCAATGTTAAAAGTGGAACTTCATCAGCACTTTCTCAGTTCACAACTTGCCTCAGTGAAATTAAAACCTGGATGGAGCAGAACTCTTTAAAATTAAATTGCAACAAAACTGAACTCCTGCAATTTGGGACTAAAGTGCAACTTAATAAAATGAGCTCCTTCCTAGTCAATTTTGGTGGTGATCTCATCAGTCCTGCCTCTACAGCAAAGAATCTTGGTGTCATTTTTGATTCCTCCCTTTCTTATTCCGCCCACATAAATCACATTAAGAAACATTCTTACTTTCACCTCCATAACATATCCCGTGTTCGCTCCTTCCTCTCCTTCTCTAACGCTGAGACTCTTGTCCATGTTTTTATCACATCCCGCATCAATTATTGTAATTCCCTACTGGCAGGTGCCCCTTCTAATTTTATATCACAGCTTCATCTTATTCAGAACTCGGCTGCAAGAGTCCTTACTCAAACTAGCAGCAGCAAGCACATCACACCCAACCTGCTCTGTCTTCACTGGCTCCCTGTGTCCTACAGAATTGAATATAAAATCTACTAATAACCTAAAAAGCGTTAAACAACCTTGCACCAAACTACATCAGTGATCTTCTCCATCACTCTGTGCCTGTCCGCCCACTAAGGTCCTCTGATTCTGGCAACCTTGTTGTGCCCCACATTAATCTATACTCCATGGGTGACAGGGCCTTCAGCTGTATAGCGCCCAGACTCTGGAATGACCTACCAAAATTAATCAAACCCATGTGTTCAGAAAGGCTTTTACAGTAGTTCTACCTGACTTTATTACCCTTCTTTCAGTTTACTTCTCTGTCAAGATGCTCATTTAACCTGTATGTGTGTGTGCTAGACCATCAATTATGTTGTCTGTTAGGCTTTTCTCTGAATTTACTGTCTTACTCTTCTTTATTTATTTATCTGATTTAGTACAATGCTATGTACTGTATACCCCGCTGTTCTTTCTTAAACTCTGTAAAGTGCCTTGAGCATGGGAAAGGCGCTATATAAATAAAATGTATTATTATTATTATTATTATTAAATAATCTTTTCCCATATTTATCAAGCATCTCAGAATTACTCCTATGAATTTCAGTAAAAGTCTAACTGGATAAGAATTTGGCCTAACCCTAAATAGGACATGAGAAGCAGTTATGAAGTCCTACACCCACTCCCAGCGAGGAGTAGGAGTTTTACATTTGAGAATGAATGCTGTCATGACTTGAACCACAAAATGGCATTTATGAAGGTGTTTTGTAGTTTCCTTGGCAATCACAATGACATTTTTTGATTTTCCAATACTAGTACTTAAGGCTTCATAACAAAAATAACAATAATAATAATGATAAAAATAATAATATTCAAAGTTGTCAAAGAAGAAGTAGAAGAAGACGCAAAACATAAAGTAGGATATTACTCCAAGCGGTACATAATTGTCGCCACTTCGCAACAACATCAAAAATAATACTGGAGTAGTCAGCATATTACCCCAAAGATACAGTCATGGCCGAAATTATCGCCACCCCTGGAATTTTCCTTGAAAATGCAGCATTTCTCCCAGAAAATTGTTGCAATTACAAATGTTTTGGTATACTGTACACATGTTTATTTCCTTTATGTGCATTGGAACAATACAAAAAAAACAGAGAAAAAAAGCCAAACCTGACATCATTTCACACAAAACTCAAAAACCGGGCTGGACAAAATTATTGGCACCCTCTACTTAATATTTGGTTGCATGCCCTTTGGAAAAAATAACTGAAATCAAGCGCTTCCTATAACCATCAACAAGCTTGTTACACCTCTCAACTGGAATTTCCGACCACTCTTCTTTTGCAAACTGCTCAAGGTTTCTCAGATTTGAAGGGTGCCTTCTCCCAACAGCAATTCTGAGATCTCTCCATAAGTGTTCAATCGGATTTAGATCCGGACTCATTGCTGGCCACTTCAGAACTCTCCAGTGCTTTGTCTTCAACCATTTCTGGGTGCTTTTAGAGGTATGTTTGGGGTCATTGTCCTGCTGGAACACCCATGACCTCTGACGCAGACCCAGCTTTCTGACACTGGGCCCTACATTGCGCCCCAATATCTTTTGACAGTCTTCAGATTTCATGATGCCTTGCACACAGTCAAGGCATCCAGTGCCAGAGGCAGCAAAACATCTCCAAAACATCTTAGAACCTCCACCATGTTTGACTGTAGGTACTGTGTTCTTTTCTTCGTAGGCTTCATTCTGTTTTCTGTAAACAGTAGAATGATGAGCTTTACCAAAAAGCTCTACCTTGGTCTCATCTGTCCACAAGACGTTCACCCAGAAGGATTTTGGCTTCCTCAAGTACATTTTGGCAAACTCCAGTCTGGCTTTTTTATGTTTCTGTGTCAGCAGTGGGGTCCTCCTGGCTCTTGTGCCATAGCGTTTCATTTCATTCAGATGTCGACGGATAGTTCGAGCTGACACTGTTGCACCCTGAGTCTGCAGAACAGCTTGAATATGTTTTGAAGTTGATTGGGGTTGTTTATCCACCATTCGGACTATCCTTCGTTGCAGTCTTTTATCAATTTTTCTCTTCTGTCCACATCCAGAGAGATTAGCTACAGTGCCATGTGTTGTGAACTTCTTGATTATGTTACGCACAGTGGACAAAGGAACATGAAGATCTCTGGAGATGGACTTGTAGCCTTGAGATTGTTGATATTTTTCCACAATTTTTGTTCTCAAGTCCTCAGCCTATTCTCTGCACTTCTTTCTGTTCTCCATGCTTAGTGTGGCACACTCAGACACACAACAGAAAGGTCGAGTCAACTTTTCTCCATTTTAACTGGCTTCAGGTGTGATTGCTACTGTATATTGCCAGCACCTGTTTCTTGCCACAGGTGAGTTCAAACGAGCATCATATTCTTGAAATAAAACGATTTACCCACAATTTTGAAAGGGTGACAATAATTTTGTCCGGCCCATTTTTGGAGTTCTGTGTGACATGATGTAAGATTTGGCTTTTTTTCTCTGTTTTTTGTGTTGTTCCAATGCACATAAAGGAAATAAACATGTGTATACCAAAACATTTGTAATTGCAACAATTTTATGGGAGAAACGGTGCATTTTCTGGGAAAATTCCAGGGGTGCTGATAATTTCGGCCATGACTGTAGGCCTGGTCTGGATGGATGATTGACAACAAAATGTCACACAGGTAGGCTGAGCTTTGCATTTTCAGTAACCCCTAAAACATTTGTTTTACACTTTACAAGCCCAGGAAGGTTCGAGAAGGCTGGTGGAGACTCCTGGGGCACTGAATAAACAGAGCCTCGCAGAAGATAAGGGGAGATTATGATGAGACTCTGGAAGATGATCAACAATACGGGAACAGTGAATACAACTTCACAACAGCAGCAGAATAGCTGAGGCTAGTTTCAGTAACTTTTACTTTACAAGGCATTTTCTGTGGCCGTATCAGTACAGCTATGGATCAGTCATTGTTAAATACTGTAAATGCTAATGTTATCAGGCTTAACTGTTGTTAAGTGTGTTCTCCAGTCTTTCCATCTTGGCGGTCATTACAATACAGTTGGCCTCCATGACCACCAAGGTGTTGACACTGCGATATCATTTGCAAATTACACATGGTTGCTCATTCACACTAATCTTTATGTGCGTGTTGTTAATCACACCAGCGTCTCCAAGAAAACAACCAATTTGCATGAATGCAGCTTGCTTTATCATTACCTCATATGAAATAGTGGGAAATTGTATAAATATGTATATTACCTCACACAGATTATAGGAGTTAGGACAGCTCACAAGCTCTCCTAAATCCTGGTGAAGTTAGGTGTAGTTTCCTAAATTAGGAAAATTGATAAAATGCTATTACTCACACCCCTAAGAGTAGGACTACATTTTCGGCACTCTAAGATTTTTGAGCCAATTGGGCTGTTTTCCTACTCATGAGATGCTTGATAATTATGGGCACTGATCTGTTTTGGGATTTATCAAACACGTTCACAATTACCGTGAGAGTGCTGCACTATCATCACCATATTCACAAGGCTTATTCATTGATCCATTTGTTTTTTAATTGTGAGTCATGTGGGTTTGTCTTTAAAATTACTTCATCTGTTCTCACTCATTCCTGTTTATTATTTCATTACATTTTTGTCTTCTTGTGACCAGCATTTATTTCGACCTCTGTGGGAGGTTTGTGTGCTCCAGACCAAGCTGGAGGTGTTCCCCTTCTTTCTATCATGAAATAAATGTATTACAGCATGTCGCTGTGTGAATCAGTGGTTGGCAGACAAGATTTTGGTGTAGCTACAACTGTAAATTTCTAAACCCTGGAGGAAGTGACAGGCTGTTTGCAGGCTCACACAGGCATACACCTACACTTACTCACACTTGGGCCAGTTTATGCCTAAACCAAAATTTTACACTTGAAATTATTCTACTGAGATTCATAGCTGCACAAGCTCCAATGTATATACTTACAGTAATACAAGTAGCTTTTTAAATGATTATACTGGACAAAGATTTTGCTTCCTGAACACTTTTGGGTATATCTCATGGATTTTGGCCTGCTTTTCAGAATTATTTTCCAGTGATGTAGCAATTTATTGCAATTGCATATTTTTTCTGATTTCCTCTCATGTTATAAGTTGTAGATGCCACATGGGCTGGACGGGCATCCCAGACAGAAGAGGGGATGGTTCCTTACCCAGATGGAGGCTTGTATCAGGCAAATAGGCATCCCGGCCAGAGAGGAGAATTGGATCACACATTGGAAGGAAAGACCAGAAGGGATGGATGACAGACCATTAGAAAGGGAAGATGTCGCTGGGGGCTTTTTACTCCCTCAGCACTCTAGGTGGTAGTGGCCCCAGATATTGGTGCCCAGTAGGAAGCCAGTAGATGTAGTCTGTCAGAGCAGCCCTGCTGGGGTCACTGGGCACCACAAGAGGGAGCTGCAGGGAGACAAGCTCCCTGCTATAATGTACTTTCATATGACCCAGAAGTATTTCCATCGGGCAGTGGTCCTTGCACCGGAAGTACTCCCGGGTCTTTAATAAAAGTGGCTGCACTCCCTTACCCAGGCGAGTCGGAGCTGGGAGGAAGGAAGGCCACACTCAACTGGAGGAGGGCGGTTTAGTGGTGAGAGGAGAGGGATTGTGGAACAAAGAGAAACTGTGAATCTGTTTTGTGTTTTTGCAAAAATGTGGAGGTATTTGGATGAATAAACCATCCGTTATTTGAACCCGAGACTGTGTTTGTGTGTTTGTGTTGGGGTTTGGGACTGGCTGATGCCCAGGGGTTCATCAAAAAGTATACATATACAGTACAACATCTAGAGCTGGGACATCTGTGGTGATATAAAAGTAGTGGAACTGCTCCTAAGAATGTGGAATATACAGAGTCCTATTGTTTTATTTATGAATGGGACAGCCATGCTAAAGAGTCTCATTACATTAAAAAGAACTGGCTGTTCCATAAGAATTTGGCTCCAGTTTAGAAAAGTGTAGACCATAAACCACTTGTTGACCCAACTAAGATGTTTTTCCTCCTCTTCATATAAAACTTGAACTGATAAAAAAATCTGTGAAAGTGGTGAACAAGACAGGTGAAGGATTTTAATGTTTGAGACCAATGTTTCTTTGAATAACTGATGCTAAGATTAAGGAAGGTATTTGTGTCTGTCCACAAATGAGACATGTAATCTATGACAATTACTTCAAACATCTGCTAGTGGGGCTGGAGGATATCACATGTTATATGTTATATATATAGGAATGTTGCTGAGAGTTTTCTTGGCTGCAACCGAGCACCAAAGAACCTCCAGCTGATTAACAACATGCTTCAAGCAAGTAAAGACTCGATGAGCATCATGTTGGTAACACTTTATTTTCTGAACCCACACTTGGAATTTCTTTTCTGCTAATATTGATGCAGGCAGTGATGATCACAGTGAAAGGTTTCACCTGGACATTGCAATGATGAAAAACTGAGATCAGGGCTATTGGAATCCATCAATGCTGGCTGACTATTATTGGTAAACACTAAAACGAGAAGTATTAGATGCCAATTACAAACGACAATCAGCAGCAAAGCATTTTTTGTCTTATAGAAGAATATTACAGACAAAATTAAATAAATAAATTAAATAAGTAAGAAAAAACAAATTCCATGACATATTTACTTATTTAATGCTTACATCTTATATCATTTTGACCATACTTCTATTTATCTGTGCTTTTATTTTTTATTTGTTTAATTATGTCAAGCATGAAATACAGCTTGAATTTAAAACTGCTATGTTCACTCATCAAAGCTGAGAGGGCGGGCACTAGCGAGTGCTGTTTTATTATTGGTGAATCATCCGCAAAGTAGATGAATGTGCTTTGCTTGACTTGGGAATCCTGTGGTATGGTCAGAGTTTTGACTGTGCATGTCAGCTACCAGTGCAAGAAAAAGTTGCCAGAAATTCCTGTGCAAAGCAGTGACTCTAATTCTATAAACTCCAAATTCATCAATAGGAGCCTGCATCTGAAGTATCTGCTGTAAAAGTAGCACTTGATGGCTGAAGGTTTAAGTCTGGTGCTCCGACGATTCACCAATTAAAACAAAGTACTTGCTAGAGCCCGCCCTCTCTGCTTTGACGCGTGAAAATGACAGTTTAAAATGCAAGCTGTATTTCATATTGCGAGAGGTGTTATTAGCATAAAAAAAGAAAAAATTAAATAAATACAGTACATAAGCTACAAAAAATATATTTTGACCTACAAAAATATAATTTGAGACATATTTAATTATTTATACTGACATTTCTTGTTTTTAATATTTTTTATTATCACATTTCACAGTACTTTTATTTATCTATTTATTTATTTATTTATTTTGTCTGAAATATTTCTCCATAATGTCTCAGCATCATTAAGAGATTAAAAATGCTGAACTCAATAAAAATGAATTGCATATTTCTCCAAATTCCTGCATGATACACTCAATATGTAATTATATCTGTGTTAATCTTGAAGTTCTCATATTCACAAAAAAACTGTGACTTAATCCTGCATCATTTAGCATCAGGGTAACTGTCTTGATATTTAAAGTAACTTACAGTTTTTCCACTTCAGTGCCATTAAATGCGTATCTTTCTATTTCTCTTATCCCATTCTTTGGCAGTCTTCTGTAGTTAAACACAAAACAAAACAGGTCATAATTAAAATCATATCAAAAAGTAATCCCAAACTTTTAAATTTGTCCAACAACGTTCCATCTCATTGGGGCTCTATGTTGCATTAAGTAGTTTGAAGGTAGATTAATGGATGGATGGGTTTTATTGACCTTTTCATTTATTAAACTGGGTATCCACTTCTCTGAAGCAACTGATTAACAACATTGGATCACACACACTACAGTATAAATAAATATATAAATTCAAAAGAAGTTAATTAGAAGCAAAAACAGGTCACTAATTAAGAAAAGGGTTAGAATGAAAACCAGCAGCCAGGACTGGAGTTTGAGACCACTGGTTTAACTGATATTAGCTGTTAGGATTTGTGACTGGCTTGCATGTTGCTCTAAACTTTTCAATTTTGGTTATCAATTTTGTCCCCTTTTTCCTGTAACATAAGATCCCAAACAGCCCCCACAATGATGTTTACTCATTTATGTTGACATCTTTTGTAAGCCAGTTTGGACAAAAGCATCTGCTAATCAAATAAATGTAAATATAAATAAATGTAAATGTCAATTGTCTGTCAAAAAGCCTGTGATACTTTGGAACATTCAAACTGCATTTTGTAATATGTCATCTCCAGCCTAAAGCATTGAGCACTTTTACATTGTCATCTCATTTTTGTATTTGCCTAAAATCTTGACTGATTTTTAATAAAGACTGGCAAGAAAAAAGTAATGGGAATAATTAGAGCAATAATTAAAATCAAGAGTCAGGAAACCAAAAGAATCCATCAAAACTGATCATCAAAGCCAATATGCTAAACCAAAAATATGTATTCAAAAAACATTACAAAAAGCATCCAACACTAACTTTATTTCCCCCCCAGCAACACTAAATTACATGACTTGTTTTGAAAAGAACCCAGTGCCCAAAACACAAAATGTTGCACACCATCATCTTAAATAAGAGTTGACATGATGACGTCATGTGCTGCAATACTTTCTCATAACATGGTTAGCAAAGGATGTCATTGTCATTATAAAACATGGCTGTAGCCTTCACAAAATGCCACAGAATAGCACTGTCTGCAATGAAAAGCTATCCAAAAAATACCAAAATAAAATGGACAGCTTCCCAGTGTGTCAAATGAGGATTCATCAGACATGATGGAAATAGTGAAGCAAAGGAGATTATTCCGTGGCCTAATAAATAACTGAGCATTCTGACTTTAGCACTGAGTGCAGTGCTGGGCTGAAGCACTTCATCCTGGGAGCATTTTCTCTACTATGAACTACAATCACTTGCAGCAAACAAAATCACTTTTCTAAAATGGTCCAGTCTAAGCCTGGATCTAAGTTTCTCAATTATAAAAGTTCACAAATAAATATTTTAGTATTCCATACTGTAATTCAATAATATATGAAAAATACAGAGGGAGTCAACATTGACTAAAGCAGCATTTCCCAACCTGAGGGTCTCCAGTGGGCCGCAGCACCATTGTAGGTGGGCCACAGCTGAGACTGGACAAACATCACAGGTGGATCACGACCAACCCCAGATAAAACTCCATTCGCCGGTCCAATGATTATACTTGATTCACAGCAGTAAGCATCACAAGAGGAATCATGGCCGACCCTGAACTTAACCCCATCCACTGTTCCGATGATCACACTTGATTCACAGCAGCAGAATCACAGGTGGATCGCGACCAGTCCTGCACCAACTACCCGAAACCCATACTCAAGGAAAAGCTTTGACGATTTTCCTTCATTCATATAAAGTTCTGACGCTCTGATGATTGCATGGGACCCCAACATCCACCTAGTTGGTCACAAACACACTGGCATGTGAAAAAATGGGTTATGACACTGCAGAGGTTGAGAAACACTGGTATATACCATGTGACTGCATCAGTTAAATCAGTTTTCGGTAATTAAGTGACTTATACTTACAGTTCTCTAATGTTGCTTTTGCTGAGTCCGAGGAAAGCATTTGTTGAAATAACTCTAATATTTATGTTATCTTCAAGATCGCTGAAAATAAAACATTGATTAGAATATTTTTCCTACTATGTTTCTACCTTATTATTTTACATTGCTTTGTATTGCACTTGTGTTTTGCTTTGTAAAGTGTCATGTCAATGTCTCCACTATGAGTTGTACTGTATAAAAAATTTAGCTGATCTTTTTATTGGTTAGTACTTTCACCAACATTGTAAAATTACAAATCCTACTGTTAATTATGCTGCAAAAAGTATATATTCAGAGGTGGGTTTTTTATTTGTCTTTTTCTTCTTCTTCTTCTTCTTATTGTTATTAGCAAGTAGAATAGAAGAATGTCTAAATAATGAAGTCCAGCAATTTGAGCACTGATGTATATAAATGTACTGTGCCATTGTGACATTATTTTGAGTTAAAGAAGTTAATAAAGCTATTGAGTTAATAAAGTTACTGTAATAATAATGACCTGCATGTATTTTTCAATGTAAAAGTAAGATTTAAGGCCAGTACCAAAAGTGCCAGAGAGCTGGCCGAACCTTAGCTATCAAATAAGAACGCCATCAACAGACATTTGGACATAAACCCAGCATATGCAAACTTAAGAAGAATATATTCATACTAAATAAAATCTTTACAACCAATAACCCCCCCCCCCCCCCCCCGATCACACTGACTTAGCCCCCCCCCCCCCTCCACTATGTAATTTTTTGCTATATATTGCCTTTGATTCTTTTAAGTCTAAGCATTATCCTCTGATGAAGGTCCCTGGTAGGGGCTGAAAGCTCAGGAATAAAAACTACTTTATGATACGTGATTCATTTTCTCCCTTTGTGGATCTCCAGCTGCAAATATGCAAACCGTATCACAGACCTTCTCTTCCATATATATATATGTATGTGTGTGCATGTGCATGTGCGTGAGCGTGTGTGTGTAGTAGCAGGAAAACAATCAAGAAAAGAAGTCACACAACGCTAACACTTGTTATAATTTGACATTGACAAACTGAACAACAGATTTTTATTATGTGCGAATTCAACAGCACAGCTTTCTAAAATTCTAATTTACCATTGCTGTACATCTTAATACTAATACTTTTCCCATCTAACTAAGTCTCTTAAAAAATAAGAGGGTATGCTTAAATCATGTCATACTGTATGTTATTTTGATGACGTTAATTAAAAACTTACAATAAAAAATCATGCTGTCTGGAGTTAATCTTCGACAAATTTGGTAAAATTTTCAAACCAGTATTGGATATAGTTCTGAAACAAGAAAAGAAAGGAGTAAAATGAAGTAACTAGGAGACCGCATGCAGAAGCCATTTCTCATTAATATCTGTGAATAATGCGTTACCAGTATACTGCACCCAGAACATCATACGGGAGGCTATAAATGAATAAAAATGTGACCTTCATTAATAAAGACAATTTAAAAGAATGGCAGAAAATCATTAACAGAATACAATGTACAAATGAACAGAATTGAAAACCAAAATACAAAAAGGTGCTGCTGTTCTCCCTAACTGGATAGAATTTCTGTCTTTTTCTTTCTGATAGGCTGCCACACCAACGTACCCACCTCACTACCACACCAAAGCTCTCCAGTTCTCACCTCCAATGCTTCTCCGTTCAGACCCTGGTCTCCTTTGTCCCACTCTCCACCTCATGTCTTCACTTGATAGGCCTCTGACTATGAAGTGGCTCTAAACCTGATGGCTGACAAGCCCTGAGGTAATTTTCAGCTTCACCTTCCACTAGCTCTAAGGTTGGCAGTCTCTAGTGGTTCCTGTTATCCCTGCACCACACAATGGTTGCCAGCTCTATTAAAAAGACAGCAAGGTCCAAAACATTCATATGTGTCCTCTAGCAGGCAGGGGTATTGATACCATTGGCATGTCTTCCTGGCACAATTCTTTTTTTTTTAATCAGAGAGCCAAGCATCCCTGCCCACTGCTGCCTCACCTACACTCTGCACAGATCACTTCTGTCTCAGTGCCATAATGGTCCCAATAGTTAACGCTCTTCAGAATAACACTGCAGCTGTATATGCCATTTTATCTCCTTACTGGTATGTGGAGGCCACCCCATAATAGACATTTACAGGCGCATAAGGCATAGAATTAAAACTTAATAAGAAATAAAAATGTGTTTTTAATAAGGTATTTTGAAATCTTCCACAGTTCGTTGAAACTTTGATTTGCCTAACTTTTTAGAATGGATTCTCCTTTTTTTTCTAAATGCATAACTACATTAATTAGGAAGTGATAAAAATACAGTGTGAAAAATGATGATTTTAAAATTTAAATGCATCATTTGAAAGGGCAATCACATATCCAAATCATATTATGTAATATCATGTACTGTTAAATTCTGCTCCATACTTGCAAACTTTTTATTTTTATACTGTATTGAGGATTTGTTCTGTTCTGTGTATTGTATTGTATTGACCCCCTTCTTTTGACACCCACTGCACACCCATCCTACCTGGAAAGGGGTCTCTTTTTGAACTGCCTTTCCTAACGTTTCTTCCATTTTTTCTCTACTAGGGTTTTTTTGGGAGTTTTCCTTGTCTTCTTAGAGAGTCAAGGCTGGGGGGCTGTCAAGAAGCAGGGCTAGGGCACTTCTTGTGTGATTTTGGGCTATACAAAAATAACTTGTATTGTATTGTATTGTATATCCACCACGGACACAAATGTGAGAAAACGAGTGCCATTATATTTCAACATATTTACATATTATATCTGTGGAGGTTAAATGAAGAAATCACGTGTGAGTAAACAAACATTCTAGAGTAGTGTTCCGTTAACTGTGGTGGGTTGCAACCCAAACTGAGTAATAGACATATTTATGATATGCCACGTCATGAATGTGTAGTAAAATTTGTGAAATTTGTCCAAATGCAAATTCTGCAGTAAGTGATATACCTCCCTCTATTTAGTGTACGTGTTATTGCAGTAGCATGCAATCTGAGACGTAGCCTATAACCAACATTGTTGACACATCACAGAGTGCTTTGGTTTTTACGGTATTTACATATTAATATTCCCCATGACATTAATCAGTGAAACAGTCTAACTGAGATGACTAGTAAGCAAAGACACATAAGAAAACAGGAGAGGGGAGGAAATAACAGAAAAGTATGGGAGGTGCTAGTTTAGAATGTCAAAACGAAACAAGCTGGGGACGAACGAGAGTGTTGTGGTGGGTGAATCAGTGATGTATCAATGTTTTATGCTAAAAGCAGTTTCAGTGGTCACGTACAACTTCTCATCACGTGTTTGCTGTTATAGCATACATTAAGTGCAAATCTGCAAGAAACTAGGGTTAGTCAGAGGAATGTGTCAAATTGTTTCTCGCAGTGGAATTGCTGAGTTTGCAGGAGACCCTTTTTGCTAAAGTATTTCCTTAAAATCTTATTTGGTCGGCTTAGAGAATTTTTTTTTCCAGTGCCCCATGATGCTTTTTAAGGCTAGTGTGATGGGCATGTCACTACACAATCATGCATGTACAGAACTTTCACACATGCATACTGTAAGCATACTCCACCTCACATTTTACGGCACTGCTAGATCTGCTTTGCTCATGCTTGAATAAATTATGCCGTAGACACACATGCCACTGCCTGATTGGTATGCTAGCTGGATTTGCACCACACGTGCTTAAAAAAGACAAAAAAAAAATGTACTTGTAGTATCTTTATTTGAGAGGCACATTAGCTGACCTTAATGGGAATATCATGAAAATACTTAATTGTTCTGCATAGATTCATTGTATGTTGTGTCCTCACTACAGGATTCAGCATTTTATGCTCCTCACTATGTAGTGCAAATTCGATAGTGACAGCCACTGTATGGCACAGCCAATCAGGGCCAAGAATGGAACGCTGGTAGGGCAGCCACCATGCCATACAGCTAACTGTTCATGCATTCAGTGGGCATAAAAAATTAGCCATGCGGTGCAGCAGTGAGTGAAAACAAACCTTAAAGGATTCCCCACACTCCCAGATTAATAAAATACATGAAACCTTGTGAAATAATAATAATAATAATAACAACAACAACAAAAGATTTATTACTATTTACAAGCTGCATGGAGCCATGACTTCAAAAAAATGGCACAGGCAATTAGTTCCCTGAAGACAGGAACAATGAGAGCACAATATATATTTTTGTACTTTTTGCTATTTTGGGGCCATTTGTTGTATTTTGTTTGTAGTTATTGTTCCGTCTTTGCCTTTTTTGGTTAAGGTATGGTGGTGTAGTGGTTAGCACTGCTGCCTCACAGCTCAGGTGAGATTTTTGTGGCACAATAATTGGTCCAGCATAGGTGGCAGATGTACTTACCTAGCCCTCAGTGACATTTACAGTATAAGACCATTGCATCATTATAGTCCATTCAAAATTATGTACGTTCTCCCTTCCCCATTGACTTCAATGCATTTCACAAACATTTTTGCAAACTCACAGTGAAGCAAACTCTGTTCAGTAAATTTAATTCTACTGATAGTGTGAAGGATGTGTTTGTTGCTCCATTGCAAGCCATAAGAACGTCCAAATATATCAAAAGAGTAAGACAGTCTCCAGAGCAGACTTCAGCACTCAGTACTGTGTCAGGGGGTACCATTAAACACTTCACATTGGTCTGTTCATCGAATTCTTCATCCAGATTTACCCTATCGCCTGTATAAAATACAAATTGTGCATACATTTTTATGAAAAATTTACCTACGTGACTGAAACTTTTTTACAGGGTTTATTAAATGAAAACCAGGATATGCTGAAAATGTTCAAACTCATTCAGAGCAATTTGTTTTTAATGGTGGGGCTCACATAAAAAAGATTATTTTAAAAAATTGATATTTAAGACAATTTCAATAAACAAAATTGATTAAGCAATTATTCTTTTAATACTTTATTACTTATCTTGCACCAGAGCCAGTCAATCCATTAGGCAACATATGTGGCCACCTAGGGTGCCATCATCTGAGTGGCGCCATTTATGAAAGTTAAGGGGCATGCACTCTGAACACCCTGGGGTCAGGTCATTGAACTCTGATAATACTGAGTGGTCACCGTTTATGAAAGTAAAAGTGTGCATGCTTCATACACCACGGGGTGCGTGCTTCATAAATTCCATGGAATATACACAAATGGGTGCTATTTCTGCTACTGAAGGGGCGCATGCTCTGGACACTGAGGGGGTTAACACAGGTCCTTGAAGTCTAATCATATCAACTTCCTGCAATGGACAATGAGGATCATCATGCTTCAGCACCTGCTAGGGCACCAAATGGGCTACGACTAGCACTTTTTGGCACCATGAGTCAAATGACAAAGTGAAATGATCATTCATACAGTCTTTTCAAAAATCATCACATCTTCGCAACACACTAATATAACAAAGAATTTATTTCTGTCAGCTTTACTAAATCTTACACTAAGCATTGACACACTTGTAGTGATATATTTCGGGTATCTATCACCTATTTTGAATTATGTTTATTCGATATTTTTAATTTCCTCTTTCCTCTTTTAGTAATATTTATATGAGAAATACGCTTGAATGGAAACAAAAACAGTTACTCTCTCAATTATATGGCCATTGTTATTTGTCTGTGTCTGGCTCTGCTCTCTTTATGATAATAATCCTCTTCTGGGGTCCCACAGTATGATATTGATTGTCTTATTTGGGTCTTCTGAATACAAATGTTCAAAAGCCTTAAAGTACAATTTCGGTATGGGCTATAGTGGTGCAATACACTGCATTAGACATTACACAGCTATAACTGATGGCCTATAATTTCAAAATGCAGTGCCCACTGAAGGAAATGCAATTCACTGACCAACATACTTTAAATAAATTAAGAGGGTACACAAGGCACAATATGACTGATGAGTTTAAAATGCACAGCTCAAAAAGCATGAAGGTAGCTAATGTAGAGAAGCGTTAAAGGAAAAAGATGAGGAATAAATAAAACAAAATTATACAATACCGAAAAAAAAGCCATACTGTATGTATGGTATGACCTCCTAATTACAATCACATGCCTGCAAAGTATCCAACCAACCAGCTTCTGAAAGCTAACATCAAGAATTGTGTTTTCACTTTTTATTTTCTGTGGAACAGCTGTTCCTGTTTGTATCTTTTCTAGGTTTTTAAAAATTTCCCATCTCCTGCGAGAAAAGAATAAATGAGACAACAAGGGACTAAAACTGTACTCATTCTGATTGCCTTCTTTTTCACAGACTTGAACTGAGCGGCTTAAATAAGTCATTCTTGACGTGGGCTCAAGTGGGATTAGCTGTTATGTACTATAATTACTCCCATTCCAGAAAGTCACAGGAGCAATCTCCTTTGTAGTCAATAATTTGGATAGAGGAAAACATAAAGTGCAGGAATCAAGCTGTTTGCTCTGTGTGTTTTCACAGAGAGTTTAATAAATGACACAAATGAAGTACAGCACAGGAAATGTGTAATTTTAAAGCATCTTATATATACATTTACTGGGGGCAGAACGTGCATGTAAAACTATTGTAAAACAGACTATATTTTTGCTTTCAGAGTGTTCAAGAGCTACAGTATTTGAGCTGCATTGTGCCACGGGGAGTCTCAACAGCAGTGGGCTTATAGGAGACATTGCACTGTTTTAATGAGTTGAGACTGCATCCTGAAGAAAGGATTGAGACACTGAGAAGCTGAAGCTGGTGCCACTCTTTGTGATTTTCTTGGAGGATTAGTGTGTGTCTAGCTAGGACTAAACTGTACACTCTCGCCAGCATTTGTGAGTTCTACTACTAAGTGAACTGATTGATAATTTATTTCATTGTAAAATACAACATGTTTTTAAACCCACATAATTCAGATCAGGGTAGCAAGTGGACCGTGTTCAATAATCCTGTCAACATTTAGTGCAAGGTAGAAATCTAAAATGAATGGATTAGCAGTCACACATACACACCCACAGGGCCAGTTTAGAATCACAGATTAAATTAACACACATACCTGAAAAAAAGGCAGAGTGATAATGTAAGCTCCTCAAAGACCATAACTAGATACAAGGTTTGAACACAGGATGCAGGGTCTGTGAGGCAGCAGTGCCACCCCTATACAATTTTAACTTTTTTTTTTAATTTGATTTTTTACACTCTGAAACATCTTTATCTGCTTTCACAGTTATTTTTCTTTATATCACAGAACTGTATCATCTTTAGTGGACTATAATATAATATAATATAATATAATATAATATAATATAATATAATATAATATAATATAATGGCGCAGTGGGTAGTGCTGCTGCCTAGCTGTAAGGAGACCTGGGTTCACTTCCTGGGTCCTCCCTGCGTGGAGTTTGCATGTTCTCCCCGTGTCTGCATGGGTTTCCTCCGGGCGCTCCGGTTTCCTCCCACAGTCCAAAGACATGCAGGTTAGGTGTATTGGCGATCTTAAATTGTCATTTGTGTGTGTGTGTGCGCCCTGTGGTAGGCTGGCACCCTGCCTGGGGTTTGTTTCATGCCTTGCGCCCTGTGCTGCCTGGGATTGGCTCCAGCAGACCCCCGTGACCCTGTGTTAGGTTATAGCGGGATGGATGGATAGTCTTTGTATGTTGACTCAGGAGGGTCCCCTGATGCTGTAGCTATGGCTGCAGTTGGCCTACTTAAAGGTCAAAAATCCCTGAAGCCTTTGCTGAGGGCATTAGCTCCTGCTTATGTTGTAAACATTTGTCAGTATGCATTTTTTATTGTTTTGGGTCTTGGATATTTGCACTTGCCTTTAGATATCTATTTCTCGATGTTCTTCACTTTAGCATTGCCTCCTTGAAGCAACACTTTTCAAACTCTTTGAACATTTTTTAAATCACTTCTTGTTTTGGTGTTAAATGCCTTTCTAGAGTAAACATTATTATTATTACAAAAACTTTTGTTTTGTTCTTTGTACCAGTAGTTTATACAGTTCCCCTCTTCCCTTTTGGGGATTTATAAATCTGAATCTATAAATGTATGCAGGCCACAGGCCTGATTTTTGAGATCCAGAGTCAGGCCTAATTTGAGTTTTCTGGCCCATTTTGGAGACTGGAATTCACTAATCTCATTTTCCCAAAGACATACACTAAGGCGCTGGAATTCTCACCTTCTGTCTCTCTCCTGCTCTCCTTCTTTTGACTTCTGCTTTTTCTTCTTGCCATTTAATTCTTCACCCCAACCCTTCTATTAACTGTTGTTTCAAAGTTCTCTCTTTCGTAAGAATAAATAAAAAGATTTGCTGATGTCACTTCCAGTAAAGTCTTAAAACACTACTTTTGCTATAGGGCCACTACATCGTTGTTTTATGCTTCAGCAAGGGTTCTTCCCTGGGTGGTGTTCACATTCCTTATGTATGTGTTTTTGTTCATGTTTGATTCTTTAGTTTATGTTAATATTGTTATTGATGCTAATTATTTGTATTATTCTGTGTGGCCATTCTTCTACCATGTCCCTTGTATTTTGTGGACGGTTCCCACCTGCCCATCTCCATTGAGGCACCGCCCTCAACCCTATAAAGGCAGGGGAAACACACACTTCCTTGCAGTACATTGTATGTGCTGGGTGTTGGTGAGTTCTCTGTGATTATTGCTGTATATATGTTATATATTTTTATATCTTTACACAGTTTTTGACTTTTCTCTATGGATTGGTATTTTTGGGACCTGTTTGCCTCTGAAGGCAACTCATTCTGTGAGTCTTGTGCTCCTTGGACTTTCTTGTGCTACAGAGCATTTTTATGAAATAAATATTATATTTTATAAATATTCTTTGTTTACCATTTTTGTTATACAAGCAGACTGTGGCCTTTCCTCTAGTGGGGCTTTTTGAAACAGTTTTTGGGACTTTAACATACTGTATATTGGCCAGTTACCCATTTTGAGGGTCTGCTCCCCAGCTACTTTGGAGGCCTCATTTTGAGATTTTGCTTGGAGGAACTCCCCAGGTCATGACAACTACACCCATCAGGTGCCCTCACCAGGCCCGTTGTCTAGGTTAGCCTGTCTGCTGTTCAAAACATACCTCCTGTTCTAAGGCGTCCTGGTGGTCTCCTTGTCCCTGGTAAATTCTTGCTAGTCAGACTTTCCATCCCAAAATATAATACTTCATATGCAGAAATAATATTTATGAAAACAAACAACAGACACAAATAAAACCTGTCATTTTTTTTAAGTTTACACAAATATGTGAAATGGCACTTCAAATAACTGAAAATGTTCAACATTTCCTAATGACCTGTAATAGATTAATGACTTCAATTTGTTTTACTGTCTTTCATATTATTTAATCCAATAATACTGTAACATTTTTAAAATGTAAGCATTTCATAAACCTTAAAATACATTTTGTGGAAGCATGGTGAACAAATTCCTATATCATATCTGGATTTGTTCAGATCAAATTGTAAATTTTACAGCTTATCTATCTGCCAAATGAGGAAGTGGCATCTCATTAAAGGAGTACAACACATCCCTAAAATGAAGGGGTTGGTAGGTGGGCTGCAAACCCCGATCTGCATCTCTTGATTGAGTGGCAAGACCTGTGTCTCATAGTAATGCAAGTGAGTCTGCATTTTAAGACCGTAGCTTTACCCATCAAGAAGGATTTAGATTTGAGCATTTACATGTCTGTTAGTCACCATATTCAACAAGTTAAATGTGTTACACCATTTCTTTCATTCTAGTTCAAATTTAATTTGAATAGGCTCAATCTAAATATGATATGTGAAAGTGGTTTATTGTGAATGAGCCTTTTGGCTAATTATTACAAGAATATAAGGCTGTCATGTAAACAGAATAGAGGAAAAACTGTATGGGGGGGGGGGGGGGGGGGGGCAGAAAATAAGATAAAACTAAAATGGGGCAAATTGGTGTAGAAAGTAAGGGAACATATGGGGTAATGCATCTGTGAGTTAAATATTGGGCATATTAGCGAAAAAGGTGTTATACTGGAAATCTTTGAGAAAGTCATAACATGATGAATGCAAATATCAAGAAGACACAATAGAAAATAGCAGATTAGTAAAGCATGCCAAAGAAAGGAAAAAAACTACAAGAATTAGTACAAATATTAGAAGAAATAGGCAAGTTAGAAGATGGCTGCTTAAGAGAATAAAAAAGAATTGAATGACTAAGGTAGCGCTATCTCTAGAAATAGAAGAAACTATTCCCAAAGAAGAGTTAAATACTGTAAAATGTAAAACAGAAAAATGATGATTATGATATATGAATTAAAGATGTAGTCAATTAAGACAAATTATACAATATGTTTATTGTGAACAAGCAAAGAATGGTGATTCAGATTAATTTCAAGTTTCTCAGAAAGAAGGTACTTTTGAAAAGAATAAAATAAGTAAGTACATGGATTTTTTGTTTAACTTTAGAAAATTAGGTGTTTAAGATGGGAAAAATGGGAAGAAAACAATTTCCCTTTAACTATTTTTAAAGAAAGATGTGTCATAGTAAAAAGTAAATGCATGATCTCTGAAAGCATGCAGTTGTCACTAGAAATGGTGATGACTATCAGAACAGCAACGTCAGAAAAATGTTTCAGTCCCATGCAACACTGACTGCAAGAACAGAAAAGAACGGTCCAGAGACAGACAGGGATACTGGTTGGCACATACAGTGGTCATGGGTTTACTGTTTTGACAAAAAGGGAAAGTGCAATTGGCAATTATGGTCAAGCGTATTTGTACAAGGGTGGGTTTATAATGTTTAAAGTGTCTTCACAGCCAGACCCACTACAGCAGGAGAAATGCAGACCAAACAGCATCACTGTGTAAATTTATGTTGATTTTGTGCCTCAGCATGAAATGGAAACTGCAAATATGACGGTAGAAAGGCACCAAGCATAAAACCGGGTAACTCTGAGTATGATCGCTGCAGTGCCTAACTTTCATTATATCAGAGTGCTGCATCAAATGAATCAACCTCATGAAAATTCACCTCACAATCACAAAGTACACATTTATAATCACCTCATATGGTACAGAGTTGTAAAACATTTGGGTAGATTCTTGAGAATAGCCATTTACTTACAGATACTTTAAATAGGGCAGATTCTTAAAAGCATCCTCGTTAATGAAGACAAGATTTCTTGATTTGGCAATAGTTCTGTTAAAAAAAAAATCATAATAATGTTTATCTGCAACTTTAAATCAAACAGTTTTTGAAACCTCCTGCCTGGTAAGTTTGGAATGTACTGTTTAGAGTAAAGTATGGACCAAATGCTATTGAAATGCTACCTGGATTAAAAATTTAACAGATGTTAGTCTGGGGTGTATGACAAGCCAAACTGTCATTTACAGATACCACAAAATACAATACATTCTGGTTCTTTTTCAAATCCCCAAGAAACCAAAGATATTCAAAAATGAACAGGAAGTAATTAGAATCTAGAAACTGTAAAAACTTGAAAACATTTAATTTCACAGATTAATGCCTTTTCCTTACCTATTTTATTCTATCAGTGGGTCAAGTAGAGTCAGAACTAAATAATAATAATAATTCTTTGCATTTATATTACACTTTTCTCACTACTCAAAAACGCTTAGCAGTTGCAGGTTAAGGGTCTTGCTCAAGGGCTCAACAGAGCAGAATCCCTTTTTGGCATTTTTACGGGATTCGAACCGGCAACCTTCCGATTGCCAGTGCAGATCCCTAGCCTCAGAGCCACCACTATAGAACTATTCCAGAGCATGTCAGGCTCACATTACAAATCAGTCTTGAATGAGATGCCAGTACATCACAGGGCACACACACACACAAACACACGCGCACACACACACACACACACACACTCGTTTATTAACTGGGGCTCCATTTACTATGAACATGGGGAGAAAACACAAGTGGAACCCACGTCCCTGGAACTCTAAGGCCACACTGATAACTATTGTGTGACTGTGTCACATTGACATTTATTTTAGAAAACTCAAAATGTTAACTGCATATTAAAATCTTTCTATAGCATCCTGGGATATTTCCAAGTATTTGTTTGGCTTGCCATACATTATATGTAAATTCCTGTCAGAGACTTAGAGAAAAACATACCTGTTTTTGCAAAATCTTCTAATTCTAATTTATGCATCCGGCGCCGCCGTGAGTGGCAGCCTTTTCAGCAGCTCTGTGTATGACTGTATATGTATGTGTACTTTTCTACTTTTATTTTTCTATTTTTATTTATTGATCACTCCTACCACTTTATTTTATGTGGATTCCTTCCCTGGACACACTTACTTTTACAACGTGGGCATGGATTTTAACACGCCGAGACTCACCTATTCAAGTACTCAACTTCGGGCGCTGAGAACAAATGCCAGTGCCGGTGTGGTTCCATATTTACCCGACGAGGTAAGAAGGCGGTATCGTGGCAGCAGAGCCGGCACTAAGCTAAAAAAGAAGCGGCTTGCGAGAAAGTGGCGTTTCAAGCCTTCGGTGCCTTCTGTGATTCTGGGGAATGTAAACTCAATCTCAAATAAGATCGACGAACTGGCTGCGCTGGTGAAAAATGTAAGGACCTACAGAGAATGCAGTTTGTTGTGTTTCTGCGAAACGTGGCTAAATAACACCATCCCAGATGCCAACGTGGAGCTACCCGGGTTTAGCACAGTTAGAGCGGACAGAGATGCAAGTACCTGTGGTAAGCACAAAGGAGGAGGACTCGCTCTCTATATTAATACACGGTGGTGTCACTCTGGACATGTTAACGTCAAAATCTCCACTTGCTGCAGGGATATCGAACTGTTGGCCGTAAGTTTACGTCCCTACTATTTGCCCAGAGAGTTTGGACATGTCATTGTTGTTATTGTATACATTCCTCCTCGGGCAGACGTGGAGTCAGCGAGTGACATCATCCATTCCGCTGTTGCTAAGTTACAAACGCAGCACCCTGAGGCGCTTGTGCTAATCGCTGGAGACTTTAACCATGTGACGCTGGACAAAACATTGCCTGCATTCTCCCAGTATGTGGACTGTAACACCCGGGGAAATAAGACTATTGATTTACTGTATGCAAACGTTAAAGACGCATACAGTGCCACCCCGCTGCCTGCGCTTGGGAAAGCAGATCATAACCTGGTTCAGCTTGAGCCTCACTATAAACCAAAAGTTAGAGTCCTACCTGTAACCACACGATCATTCAGGAAGTGGACCCCGGAGGCTGAGAATACTCTGAGAGAACTTTTTGGAACTACAGACTGGGATATCCTGCAGGGATCTCATAATGAGAACATTGAGGAAGTTGTTGACTGCACTACTGACTACATCAACTTCTGTATGGACATTGTAGTTCCAGTAAGAACAGTACGCTGCTATGCTAACAACAAGCCATGGATTACAAGTGACATCAAGGGCCTTTTGAATCAGAAGAAAAGGGCTTTTAAAGACGGTGATCAGCATGAGCTCAAGCGCGTGCAGAAGGAACTCCGAGTCCAACTCAGGGCGGCGAAGGAGCAGTACAGGAGAAAGCTGGAGCAGAAGTTGCAGAATAACAGCATGAAGGAAGTGTGGGATGGGATGAAGATCATCACTGGCTGCAGCTCGAAGCGGGGTACCACCATTGAGAGAGACGTGAAGAGAGCAAACCAAATGAACAACTTTTTTAACAGGTTTGACCACCCTAACCCACTCTCACTCTCACCTCGGAGTACTGCACCCTCCACACATCCTTCTGCTGATACCAGCATAGGAAAAAACATCCCCACCCATAATAACAACAGCGCAAGTGAGCAGAGAGCTGAGGAGACTTCGTGCCAGCAAAGCAGCGGGTCCAGATGGAGTATCGCCACGACTGCTGAAGGTCTGTGCATCGGAGCTGGGGGGTCCTCTACAGCGCATCTTCAACCTGAGCCTGGAACAGGGGAGAGTCCCGAGGCTTTGGAAAACATCTTGTATCACCCCAGTCCCAAAGGTATCACGTCCTAGTGAGCTGAATGACTTTCGGCCTGTTGCTCTGACATCACATGTGATGAAGACCATGGAGAGGCTGCTGCTTCACCACCTTAGGCCACAGGTTCAACACGCCCTTGACCCTCTGCAGTTTGCATATCAGGAGAAGGTGGGAGCGGAAGATGCCATCATCTATATGCTACACCGATCCCTCTCTCACTTGGACAGAGGCAGTGGTGCTGTAAGAATTATGTTTCTAGACTTCTCTAGCGCCTTCAACACAATCCAACCTCTGCTCCTTAGGGACAAGCTGACAGAGATGGGATTAGATTCATACCTAGTGGCATGGATCGTGGACTATCTTAAAGACAGACCTCAGTATGTGCGTCTTGGGAACTGCACGTCTGACATTGTGGTCAGCAACAAAGGAGCGCCACAGAGGACTGTACTTTCTCCGGTCCTGTTCAGCCTATATACATCGGACTTCCAATACAACTCGGAGTCCTGCCATGTGCAAAAGTTCGCTGATGACACTGCTATCGTGGGCTGTATCAGGAATGGGCTGGAGGAGGAGTATAGGGACCTAATCAATGACTTTGTTAAATGGTCCGACTCAAACCACCTACACCTGAACACCAGCAAAACCAAGGAGCTGGTGGTGGATTTTAGGAGGCCCAGACCCCTCATAGACCCAGTGATCATCAAAGGTGACTGTGTGCAGATGGTGCAGACCTATAAATATCTGGGAGTGCAGCTGGATGATAAAATTAGACTGGACTGCCAATACTGATGCGCTGTGCAAGAAAGGACAAAGCCGGTTATACTTCCTTAGAAGGCTGGCTTCCTTCAACATCTGCAATAAGATGCTGCAGATGTTCTATCAAACAGTTGTGGCGAGCGTCCTCTTCTACGCAGTGGTGTGCTGGGGAGGCAGCATTAAGAGGAAAGACGCCTCACGCCTGGACAAACTGGTGAGGAAGGCAGGCTCTATTGTTGGCATGGAGCTGGACAGTTTAACATCTGTGGGAGAGCGAAGGGCGCTCAGCAGGCTCCTATCAATTATGGAGAATCCACTGCATCCACTAAATAATGTCATCTCTAGACAGAAGAGCAGCTTCAGCGACAGACTGCTGTCACTGTCCTGCTCCACAGACAGATTGAGGAGATCGTTCCTCCCCCAAACTATGCGACTCTTTAATTCCACCAGGGGGGGTAAACGTTAATATTTAACATTATACATAGTTATTGTCTGTTTTTTTCACCTGTATTATTATCATTCTTTAATATTATTTATTGTATCAGTATGCTGCTGCTGAAGAATGTGAATTTCCCATTGGGATTAATAAAGTATCTATCTATCTATCTATCTATCTATCTATCTATCTATCTATCTATCTATCTATCTATCTATCTATCTATCTATCTATCTATCTAATGTTGTTGACATATTTTCTATAGATTTCACCTCAGTATTTCAATTAAGGACAGTATGACTAAAACATTTCCAAAATACTTAACATAAAACAATTTCTAAACCTGAATCTTTCAGGTATAATTATTGAATATGCAGTTCCAATGAACTTGTTTTAAATAAATTTAAATAATGTAAAAAATTGTGTATCTTTTAAATAATATATGTTTAATTGTAAGTCAAGAAAATGTAGCTTTTTTAATTTGAAAGTATATTAAAATATGTCAGCCTACAGTATGCTATCCACAATTATAAAGTAGATTTAAGGAAGAGCATTAGATTGTTGCATAAGATGTACTGATTTTATATATATAGTCATTTAATTAAGCAAACTCAGTATTTGAAAGAAACATTTCTAGCTGTAAAAATAAGCACCAAGAAAGGTGATATTCAACCCAGGACAATGCAGTTAAAAGTATAAATTAATTATTTTGGATTTATTATCAGAAATAATTAATGTCAGAAATTGAAGGGACTGGACATTTGTTTTCCATTGTAAAATATTAATTTAAGATTTATTACAATAAATATTTCTTTTAGTAAAACAGAAATTTAGCATTTGCAAAAACAATATTATATAGTTTATTTGTAAAAAGTCCATGTTTTGCTTTCAAGAGAAATACCAGTATACAGTACTGTACACTAAAACCAGTATATTTGTTTTACAAAATTAATCAAGAAGTGCAAAAAAATGAAAGTTCAATGCAGTAGTTTAAATAAAAAATAAACAAAAATAATCAAACAAGATAAAGTAGCAAATTTCGGTTGGTGTTGGTCTGAAAAGAGAAATCTGTTCTTAGAAGTCTCAAGCTGGACCAAGGAAATTCCTCACATTTAAGGAGCGTTTGCACTTTTTTGCTTTTTAAAATGATTGTCTATGCTGTTTATGATGTGGAACATGATACAGTATAAGCTAAAATGTAAAAGCCAGATTTGAGTCAGCAATTACATTTTCTCAGGTGACACAACCTGAGACAATATTGCCCAATTACATGCAGTATTACGAAAAGATTTAAACAAACTTCTTAGTGCAACTTTAAAATTGTTGGGCCTTAAATCATGGCTTTTGAAAGTCACTCTTGCAACATAATATTTATAGTTACATTGATTTACTATTTAAGATATATATTTTTTTATACTGTAGCTACAAATGAATAAATACCTGACCCTTCAGAGCCACAAACTGGATTAAGTAGGTTTAAAAATGAAGGTGGCATGGAGACAAAGTGCTTCTTTCTGCTCCCTTACAGACCCAGCATCCTGGTGGTTGTCCATGTGCAAACACTAGGTTGGCCTCATTGGTGTGTGCATAACCTTGCAATGGACTGGCACCCTATACAGGACTGGTTTCCAGCTTTTTCCAAATTCTGTTAGAAAAGGCACTGGCCTCATGTGCCTGATGTTAAGAGTGGTGTTTCAAAGGGGTCAGTGCTAGGACACCTGCTGTATTTAATATGTATAAATGATTTGGAAAGGAATATAAATAGCAGGCTGGTTAAGTTTGCAGATGATACCAAGCCAGTAAGATTTTCAGATAATCTCAAATCCGCTGAATGATTACGGAGGGACGTGGATAGGAGTTGCAGTGGACTCAACACTATCAACTGCCAGACAGTGTTCAGAAGCCATTAAGAAGGCTAACAGATTGTCAGGTTATATAGTACCCTGATGTGTAGAATACAAATCTGAGGAGGTTAGACTGAAGCTTTGTAACACACTGGTTAGACCTCACCTGGAGTGCTGTGTGTAGTTTTGGTCACCAAAGAGTTTAAAATTAAGAAGGGGATTAGTCACATGGATCAAGACTGCTGCTTTAAATTGAGTTCCTCAAGAACACGGGGACACAGTTGGAAACTTGTTAAGGGTAAATTTTGCACAAACATTAGAAAGTTTTTCTTCACACAGAGAACCACCAACACATGGAGTAAGCTACCAAGTAGTGTGGTAGACAGTAAGACTTTAGGGACTTTCAAAACTTGACTTGATGTTTTTTTGGAAGAATTCAATGGATAGGACTGGTGAGCCTTGTTCCCATCTAGATTGTTCTACTGTTCTAATAAAAATGTATTGACAGATGTACTTTTTGTAAGGGGCATATATGTCATGAAACTTTCGTGAAATTCAGAAAACTATTAGAATTTTAATTAAATACGCATGGATGGCTCATTGGCAAATGCGTTTGCCCGAACTCGGTTTCAGTCCCAATCCAAACAATGTACTTTGTGGAGATAGTAATTTCTTCCTGTGTTGATGAGGTTTTATCACCAGATATTCAAGTTTTCATACCCTATTTAAAAATCTAAAAACTACTTTGATTTTCTGCTTTAAATTGTTCCTGAAATGGATTGCCTTGGTTTTATCATGTCCTTGGGGCAGGATCTGGCTCATGGAGCCTAACATTGGAATAAAGCAGTTCAGAAATTGCAACAATTGACAAAACATGTAAAACATGAAGAAAAATTCACTTTTTATAAAATACTAATAACATCTACATTGCAGAACCCACAACCCAACCTTGGATTGGATTACTAATTGAATTATTTTATCTCTGTTTTGGTTTTTAAATTAGACAAATTAATCCATCCATTTTCCAACCCGCTGAATCCGAACACAGGGTCACGGGGGTCTGCTGGAGCCAATCCCAGCCAACACAGGGCACAAGGCAGGAACCAATCAGCAGGGTGCCAACCCACCGCAGGACACACACAAACACACCCACACACCAAGCACACACTAGGGCCAATTTAGAATCGCCAATCCACCTAACCTGCATGTCTTTGGACTGTGGGAGGAAACCGGAGCGCCCGGAGGAAACCCACGCAGACACGGGGAGAACATGCAAACTCCACGCAGGGAGGACCTGGGAAGTGAACCCAGGTCCCCAGGTCTCCCAACTGCGAGGCAGCAGTGCTACCACTGCGCCACCTAGACAAATTAATGAATACTGAAATACAACATACTCTAGATCAGACTCGGATTCTAATGGCTCGAAGCCAGTTTGGTTGTAAAAAGCTTCAGATGTTTGAGGCAAATGAGCTCAGTTTTCTTATTCATGTCATGAAAAACTTGTGAGGTTTCCACTTTTAAAAACATCCGATAGGATGTTTAGAGAAAGAAAAGATCCACTTATACAACTTCATGTGCTTTTTTAAACTGTATCTTAAGCATATGGGGCTTAATAGAATGTAATGGTCATTTGTGGAAATGAATGAACAACCAATAGCCAGGATGGATGAAATGTACCAATTGGCAAATAAAACGATAACAGTCTTAGAGGTACATTTCTTTACATGTAGCTTATTATAACATTTTTGTCACTTACTGTACCAACCATAAAACCAACATAACATTCTCAAACCTTTATGACGGACAGCCGGCAGCTCAACCTGGCCAGGACACCCAAAAGATGGAAGGATGGGGGAAGGCAGCTTTTCCAGGACACTGCCTCTCCTAAAACGCTAGATGGCAGCTTCCTTGGATTGTAGCAGGGCCCTGGATTCCCGCTGAGCATCCTGGGACTTAGAGTCCAATTTCTCAGCCCTTTTGGGTGGTGCCAGGGTGAGCTGTGAAAGGACATGGGGAGTCATGCTTCACTTGCAGCCCAGAAGTACTAGGAAGTCATGATGACTGAAGCCCCAAAGTACTTCCGGGCTGATTAAAGAACTGGAATTCTCCGTCTGACCCGGAGGTGCTGGCAAGTCACATGGACAGAAGACTAGAAGCACTTCTGGGTCAAGGACAATTTAAAGAACTGTTGGATACCCAGCAAGTGAGTGATTTTTACCCTGTGTCCTGTCTGTCTGTTGGGTTTAAGGGGCAACAGTGACCCCCAGCGTCAACTCATTTTCACCCTCTTAATTTAATTAAGGGCTCGTTTGGAGCAAAAGGAATGAACTAAGATTGGGATGGGGTGCCAGTCCTTTGCATGCCCTCGCACTAACATGGGCCCAGATTAGAAGTGCCAGATATCCTAACACACTCATGTGGGAGGCAAACTGGATTACAGAGAGAAAAATCTACACAGTCATGGGAAAATATGCAGACTCCATACAAACAACAGCAGACAGTAAGATTTTAATCCAGAAAACTGGATTTGTAACCCACTGCCAATTTTAACCTCAAATAATTATGGAAAGATATAGTATAACGTAAAAAAAAATTAAACTGCACTTACATTTCAAAGAGGTTTAAATGATTTGCAAAAACATTAGGTCCAATCTCTTCCAATAACTCATTTTCAGAAATCATGCTGTTGGGAGAGCATAAACATATACATTAAATCAGCAGATGGAAAAGAACACCTTGATTGCCAAAGGAACAGTTCTAGGTATGGGTTTCATATTAAAACTGTTTCAAAGGAGCAGAAAACATTCAATGAAGGAATTTTTAGCAGTGCAAACACTTTTGGTAATGTAAAGCCCACTGCATGTCGGTTCAAATCTTCATGAAGTTCCTTCCATAAAGCATACAGCGTATAATTTTGCATACCATACCTGCTGCCAGTATTACCAGTTTCAATTGAAAAGTCAGAAGTGCATTACTGAGATTTCACATAAAAGCCCACACCAATCACCAAATTCCAAGCATACAGTACTCAGATCGGCTTTACAGACTGTGTGGGAAGCCTAATGTCCTCCAGCAGTAGCTTTCCCTGGCTTCACCACTTCTTCTCTATCACGATCTTGTACAGTTTACATATCCAATTTTTCCCACCATTTTCACTACTTAGATACACCTAACTGGCCAAACCTTCCATATCATATCGTCAGCCACCCACTCAATCTGTGGTTGCTACTTAAGGATTTAAAACACCTTCTCCTAAAGACCAGACTGTGTTCATGTTCAATCCAGCATGCCATAGGAACAGGAGCAGGAAATACCACAATCCATAGCTGTATACATTTATATTGGAATGTTGTGAATATTTTTTCTCCTTATTGTTCTTTGAAATTAATTTTTATTTATTTTCAAGTTCATTATTTTGAGTCCTTGATTTTGTCATTTAATGCTAATGTTGTGCTGACTTCTAAGGACACTTTCTTGTTGCAAGGCCACCAATGCGTGAGTCAATTTGTAACACAGCAGATGGCAAATTATTTAAGGACAAAGGTTGCTATGGCCCTCATTTAAACTTTTACAACCAATAAAGGAATATTGAAAATAACAATTTCAGGTTACCTGCTTTATTCTTTCCCTAGCTTTGATTGTAAGCATGTCTTGCTTACGATAGCTCATTCAGTTGTTTTGATCCCTACCTGTTTACCATTTCTGACTTCTGGTTAGTGATTCATCCATCCATCCATTTTCCAACCCACTGAATCCGAACACAGGGTTATGGGGGGCCTGCTGGAGCCAATCCCAGCCAACACAGGGCACAAGGCAGGAACCAATCCCGGGCAGGGTGCCAACGGTTAGTGATTCCAGGACTGAAAATATTTGTTATGGAGGAGTATAGAGAGAGCTTGGCTACAATTCAAAAACTCGCTCAAAATGGATTTTTATCAAATTTTTGAGTGAATTCTGCACTATTCAGACACAACCTCTGGATTAATACTACAAAACGTTTTCTGTAGTTGGACTATCTTCCTATAAAGATTTAAACAGAGTGTCATCCTAAATGATATTAATACTGGAGCTGTGCAATGCTGTGCTATCTTCCCAGTCATGGACATTTTATATACAGATGAGTGTTGAGCTTTGTCCCGAACTCCTACATATCCTGGTGATGCTGCTCTGGCAAGGTTTTTCAAGATGAAGTTATTTCTTCACAATCATGGTATATATTACTTTGCCCCTTGAAATTGTGCTCCAACATTAAAATGTTCTGTTATAAATGTAAAAAAGGAACCTTGTTGGGTCTTGCAAGGTTACAATTATGTTGTAGGGTACCAGGGTCCAAAGGATAAAAAAAAAGCTTTAAAGCTTACCAAATACATCCACTTTGAAAAAAAAAAGTTTTAATTTCAGAAAACGTGCCATCCGAGTTTATGAGTCACCCTTACAATAATGATAGGAAACTAGAACTAATTATTTTCTCACAGACTCTTGGTACTTACTGAAAATGTTTCTTGCCCCTTTGTCTGCTTACAGCGGCCATTGTGGATGGAGATTTGTGTTGCTATTTTAGATACACACTGAGTGGCAGCATAGTGGAAAGAGCACAGGTTTCACTGTAGTTTATACACATAATAATAAAGCTGAACTGAACTCTATTACACTGCATTGTATTTTTAATTAAAGCCTTAGATTTTTGAAAGACAGACAGTTCTCATGTTCTGTGGCATGTCTTTTGCACGATCGAAAAAAATAAAAAAAGGGACAGAGTGTGCAATAGAGCAGATTGAAGGTCCACAAACCTATCAGTTTTTTTTAATGCATGATTATTCACTCTTACTGATGGTATCATAATAAAATGAACTGAGTGTAATGTTTCTGAGTGAGTAAATTTGCTGATAGTGATAATAAACAATCCATAAATACACAGGGAGAACATGCAGACTCCATGTAGAACTGTGTGGCTGGAATGACAGCCCACTTCAACCTGATTAAACCTATGAGAATTGGCATTGCTAAATTGACCCTAGAGTGTGTGTGTGTGTGTGTGTGTGTGTGTGTGTGTGTGTGTGTGTTCACCCTGCAATGGACTAGCTCCCTGTTCAGGTGTTTTTAATGACTTGTGTCCAATGCTTACTGAGATAGGTTCTTCCTAACCTGTGACCCTGTCCTGGATAAGCAGGTTAGAAAGATGAATGGATTATTATTATTATTATTATTATTATTGCACTAAGAGAAAAAAAAATATATAGTTAGATTAATGAATATAACATATTGAGGACAACAATTACGATGATGATGTCGCTATTATTATTATTAAAACACTAGCCAACCCGCAGCGTAGCATACGCCGCATAATCACACTGCTTTTTTAATGATTTTTAAGCACAGAGAAAAAAATGAACATTTGAAAAATCCGTAATTTAATAAACCACCAAGAAATGTAACATTGCAACAATGCACGCTACGAACCAACATACAATCATCGTTCTGTACGCACTGCCTGCTCATGTGCCCGCCCCCAACTTCTCACCTGAGTTGCTTTTGTCTCTGTTACAGTCCACATGCACCTCTGAGCCACGTTGTCTTTTCATTGTTCTTTGCGGTTCCGGCTGCTTTTCTATATATAATCCACCAAGTCACCCGACCATGGTAGTAGTGGGGGGGTATGTACAAAGGGCAGGGACGTAATCAGTGCGAGCGTATGACCCGCACTTACTGGGAATTCCTCGTTCGTGGGGAACAATTGCAAGCCCCGGTCTCCATCATGAATGGGGTTCAACAGCTTACCCACGCCTGTCGGTGCCGGGTAGACACACGTTGATCCATTCAGTGTAGCGCGCGTGCAGTACCGGACATCCAAGGGCATCACAGACCTGTTAATGCTCAATCTCATGTGGCTGAAAGCCACCTCTCCCTCTAAGAAGTTGGATGCCGACCAGTTGGTGATCGCGTAACTATTTAGCAGTAGGGAGTCTCATTCGTTTTCGGAATTAACCAGACAAATCGCTCCACCAACTAAGAACGGCCATGCAACATCACCCACAGAATCGAGAAAGAGCTATCAATCTGTCAATCCTCTCCATGTCCGGGCCGGGTGAGGTTTCCCGTGTTGAGGCAAATTAAGCAAAATTTGTGTGTGGTGAGTTGTTGCGTCCGGGCACATGAGCAGGCACTCTGAATGCCTTGAGAGCATGGGTGGACGTGTGCCGGGGAATAATGAGTATCTATATATCTTCTTAGATATAGAAAGCATCTGATGTGGTGTTTGGTGAATTGTTGCAGTTTGTGAGTTAGCAGTTGTGATGGTTTTACACTCCAGTACATTGCGGTGAACGCTGGTAACAGCCAGGCGGGCGGGCGGGCAGGCGTTCTCGTCCCATGCTCTTAGAGTTGGTAGGCGTGTCTCTGTATTGGTTCCAGTTGTTGGGCGGTGCTCTGTCGTTTGTACCCCATGCTCAGACGACTTGGTGGATTATATATAGAAATGCAGCCGAAACCGAAAAGAATAATGAAAAGTCAACGTGGATCAGTGGTGCATGTGTACTGTAGCAGAGACGAAAGCGAGTTGGTGAGTTGTTGCATCTGGGCACATGAGCAGGCACTGTGAATGCCTCGAGAGCATGGGTGGATGCGTACTTGAGTTGGTGGGTGTGAGTTGGTGGGCTGGGCTTTGTGAGTTGACTGACATGGCTATTTTTTGCGTATCCCATGGTTGTCTTCCGGCAGTGTGAATGCCTCGAGAGACAGGGTGGATGTGTACTTGAGTTGGTGGGTGTGAGTTGGTGGGCTGGGCTTTGTGAGTTGACTGACATGGCTATTTTTTGCGTATCCCATGGTTGTCTTCCGGCAGTGTGAATGCCTCGAGAGACAGGGTGTCCTTGTTTGGTGAGTTGTTGCAGTTTGTGAGTTAAAAGCTGCGATGGTTTTACATGCTGGTAACAGTCAGGCGGGCGGGTGGGCATTCTCGTCCTATGGTCTTAGAGTTGGTGGGCGTGGCTCTGTATTGTCGGCGGGCGTGGCTCTGTGAGTTGTCCCATCATCTTAGCGTTGGTGGATGGGTCTCTGTGAGTTGGCGAGCGTGGCTATATCATACGTATCCCATGTCACAATTGTCCGTGACTGAAAGCGGGATCATCTGTGACGATGGAGGCCACGCTGGTGAAAGTTACTTCATCGGCAGGGATAAGTGTCAGTACTTGTTCATTAAGGTGTAGCGAGTCTTCGTTGTTGACGCTTAATATAGCTTGCATACTGAGTTGTTCCAGAGTCACAGTTGAGAAACACTTTTTTAATGTCTTTTAAGCACAGGGAAAAAATGAACATGTGAAACATCCGTAATGTAATAAGCCATCAAGAAAAGTAACATTGCAACAATGCACGCTACGACCCGATCGCTGTAAACAGAAGTGAAAACAAAATCAAGCCCAGTGCATTCTTTAACTGCCTTGTGGCACTGTAGTAGTGCTGCTGCTTTGCAGTAAGGAGACTGTGGAAGATTGTGGGTTTGCTTCCCGGTTACTCCCTGTGTGGATAGCACTTTGAATACTGAGAACACCGCTATATCAATTTAATGAAGTATTATTATTATTATTCTTAATGCGTCCAGCCCCCTCTCTCTCGTGCGCCTGTATGTGTGTGTGTCGCTCTCTCTCTCTCTCTCTGGCTCGCTCGCTGCACGTGTTCCTGCAGGCATACGCCGCATAATTATTTATTGATGACTGAACACTTCTGGAAAGACACAGTTGTCTAAAAGTGGTGGGTTTGAGGATACGACTGTGAGTGAATGAAAAGATGGAACTCTGGAGAGAGCAACACACAATTGTCCGTGACTGAAAACTGGTTTTGGCAGATACATGCATATCGTTTTGAAAGTTTGGCCCTGTGCTTTATTAATTGTCATTGCAAAGGCCAATCTAACAGGAAATTGTCTTTGTGTAAAAGTAAAAGGCAAATTATCCGCGACTAACAAACTGTTTTACACGCTGCATACAGCGATTCACATCTGCGACAAACATGCCTCTTTTTAGATGGTCCTGCCGCGTTCACCCTTGTTCTCAAAGCATACACACCGCCTGGTCATGTGCCCGCTCGCAACAGCAACTCACAGAGACCCGCCCACCAACTCTAAGACCACGACGTGTAAAACAGGTTGCGATGGTGGATGCAGTCGTGTGTCGTAACCAAAAAGAATAATGAAAAGTCAACGTGGCTCAGAGGTGCATGTGGACTGTAGCAGAGACAAACGCAAATGACGCCGTGTTTTGTGAGTCGCTGCGTCCAAGTTGGTGGGCGTGGCTCTGCGAGTTGTCGTCGTATCCAATGGTCTTAGAGTTGGTAGGCTTGGCTCCGTCCTGCGTGCTCCATGAGTGTCTTGCTTGCTGGTGGCTTAGTGAATTATATATATAGATTAGAATATTATTATTACACAATATGCTTTCTGAGATAGGCTCCAGCTGCCCCACAACTCTTTCCAGTATAAGCAAATTAGGAAGATGGATAGATTATTTTTATTATTATTATTGTGCTTATAGTGAAAACATATATAAATAGATTAATGGATGAAAGATATTTACTTGATATGTTGTGTATTTATACTGTCACACTTGTGCACCTTGGGGACATCTTAAAGGCTCTGGTGGTAACTCCTCATTGATCCACAAGGTGGAGCTAAATACTAACACCTCTTCTCTTCCTCCCATTAGAGACAGCCTTACCACCTCTGATGTCATTTCTGGTGTCAGACCACCTGGACCCTCCTGTTCCTACCTCGCCTGTACTTAACCAGAAGTGTCGTCATCGTTGGAGCAGTCACTCTTGAGACTTGCGTTTGTGAAAATGTTTTTTTTTCTTCTTAACATGTTTATACTTGCGTTTTGTTTTCAGTTATACGGGGTTTGCCTGCAGGTGCACCAACTCTTTATGATGGTTTGTGATTTTCGTAAAGTACATATTAATATATCGCAACTTTCACATGATTACCAGAATAGGCATTGGCTCATCAGAACTGTGAATTAAAATAAGAGGGTTCAGAAATGGAGAGATGAATATTTACTGGATTTATATTTTTTGCAGATGTGAGTCTTGAAAAGCCGTCATAATAAAAAATTGTTCGTACATATAAATTGTTCATACATATAAATACTTCTTATTTCACTGTTGCATTTTTGTCCACATCAGGCCTTTGTGTCTTTTACTACTTTGAACAAATTTTCACCTTAAAGTAACGTTTTTTCCAGTTGTGCCTTCATTACACCAGTGTGAATGTCTCACATAGCCAGGGGTCTTCTCACAAGGAATCAGTAAAGAAGCAAAAAAAAAAAAAAAAAAACAGTGAGAAGTAAACTAGTGAGAAGAACGTGTGCATCTTACACTTTGTTGTTGATGGAAGCTCAGCCTTTGAAAACTTGGGTCAATTCCTGCGTGATCCTGTTTATCTTTTTTGAATTCAGTTTTGATAGTTTGACAAATGATAGAATCCTTAAAGGCTACAAAAGCTCAATATAGTGCCATCAATGATGACATTGTTAAAAGAGGAAAAAGTGACTTAAATAACACCTATAATGGATTAGCTAGATTAAAATAAATGAACAGCATTTCTGTGAATGTTGTTCATAAATGAGATTAGTGAATGATGAAATATAATATGTTTTCTTTTCTCTTATTAACTATTCTTTTATTTTATTTTGCTGCACCCACCACATGACAAGCCAACTCAGGATCTCAGATTAAGACCCGAGTGCAGCCTTGCAATGGGTGACACCTCAGCACCACACCAGTTCAGATGGAGTGGAATAGTGTGAGGTTTTTTATGGTGGCTGGAGTGCCAATTCTGCCACCAAACCCCAGGTTTTTCCCTGCAGGTTGGAGGGCTTATATGCAGGGCTGGATGTAGATTAACGTCATACCCAGGACGGAGCAATTGCAGGTTAAGGGCCTTGCTGAAGGGCCCAACAAAGTAGAGTTACTTTTGGGTGATAGATAGATAGATAGATAGATAGATAGATAGATAGATAGATAGATAGATAGACAGACAGACAGACAGACAGACAGACAGACAGACAGACAGACAGACAGACAGACAGACAGACAGACAGACAGACAGACAGATAGATAGATAGATAGATAGATAGATAGATAGATAGATAGATAGATAGATAGATAGATAGATAGATAGATAGATAGATAGGACTGGAGAAAGTACAGTCCCCTGTGGCACTCCTGTGTTGCTGACCACAATGTCAGACATGCAGTTCCCGAGACACACATAATTATATTTTAATTGGTTGTTGATGTAGTAGTCGGTGGCACTACTTTCATCCACTTCTACATTTACTTTGCCATTTCATTCAGCTACAGCATATGGTCATTCCAGAAGAAAATTAGACAACAAGAAGCTTATCAGACTAATTGCCACACTGGCTCCATGACTAGTATGGCTTACTCTGGCTAGACTTGTTGGCTAGTAGTACATGATACAATATTGTTGTTTGTATTTTCTCCATAACTAATGTATTGTTAACTGTAGATCAGTTCTAAGGTTTGTTATTTTCTTGCTTACCTCGGACCCACTTTAACTGTAATTCAAGAATCTTATCTGAACAGTGGGGCATTGATGTACCAGAGGTGGGTGAAACAGCATCACTACAGTGTAATCGCTCTTGCATTGGATTATATTGTACCAATACAGTTTTGTCTTTTATTGCAATATCCAAGAAAAGCCAGATAGCCACTTGTTTAGAGGTCTCTTGGACATTTAAAAGTTGCATACAGAAGACTGTTTTTTCCAAATTTTTTTTGAATGTGTTGTTGCATACCAATTAATGGTTGTGTGATTGGTGAGTGTGTCCTGTGATGGGCCAGTGCTATGCCCAGAGTTGTTTCCCATCTTGTGCCTATTGCTGCTGGGATAGGTTATGCTCCCCCTCACTCTAAATTGGATTAAGAGGATTTATGAATGTATGAATGGTACACATGTTACAGTATGGTTACCATACTGGGCATGTGGGATGTGTACAGCGAGCCTTCAGACCTGAGCCCCAACATACAGTAAATGCATCGCACACAGCCATTGCTTTCCAGTAATGAGGAAAAAGTGAATATTTTCTAAGTGCATAATTCAGAAATGGGAAACATTTGGAATAAACCTAAAAAAAATAACACATGAATTCTTAGGGGGGGCTCCATCCAATAAATTTAAAACTCGCAGCCTATTAGGCATTTATTACCAAACATTAAACATGATTTCTATTTGTAAAACGAGTTCTTAACTAACATCATTATGTTAAGCAAAATAAAATGGGGTCTACATTTTTATGGAGTGTTAAAGACAAAGGGACCTGAGGCCTAGAGAAACTTTAATGAACATTTCCTTGTTTACATTTTTATATTTTTATTTATTTATTTTATTTTATATATATATATTTTTTAAATTGCTTTTCTTTTACATTTTATACTCTTGCATTCATATAATCCAAATTAAAGTACTGGGGGTGCGAGGCCTTTTCCACAAGGCAAGGACCAACCCTGGAAGGAAACCAGAACATCCAGAGAGAACCCATGCAGACCCTGGGAGAAAAAGCAAACTTGATGCAGGGAGACCCTGGGACATGATCCCTGGTGTCCTTACTGTGAGGCAGTAGTGCCAACACTGCGCCACCATGCTGTCCTAGATTTAAAACCTAACATGAAACACAAGTGTTAGAATGTTGTATTTATTTTATATTTGAATGAATTAGGCCTCTTACAATGTAATAAGATAAAAATGGCAATGAAACATCAGCAACATGCACAATATCTGTGCAACCACCACCTGAACAAAATACTGTGCAGCCGCTTGTGATGCTGGAACATAACCAGATACTCCAACTGCCAATGAGGCCCACTGCATTAAATTTCGCTTGATGAAACTTAAAAAACAATAAGGAAATACTTATGTACATTTATGTGAGGTAGAATCGCCAGTGATCCTTTGGCCTTGGAACCCCTGCAGATTTTGCTTTTTTCTCCAGCATCTCAGCATTTTCTGTCCTCCCTGGCCCTTTGACCTTAGCATCGGACTTACACGTAGAGACTTCGATATATAAGGTCTCTACTTTTTCTATTACTATCATATTTGTGTTATGTAAGTTTGTACTGATTTATGTATTATTTATTTTTTGTTATTTATTCATTCTTGATTTTATCCATTTCTAATTTGTTTTTATTTCTCTTGTAACGTTTTCTTTGACATGTTTCAAGCACTTTGAGCTACATCCTATATAGGAAAATATGCTACAGAAAAAATGTTGTCTGTGTAGGAATATTTCAGACAAAATATAATAAAACAAATGAGTAAGCAAATTAGTAAAAGAACTGTGAAATGTGACAATAAAAAAGAAAAAGATCATGAAATGTGAACGTAAATAAATAAATGTGTCACAGAATATGTTTTTGTTGCTTATTAATTTTGTAGGTAGTATTCCCGCAAATGCAACATGAAATGCAACTTGAATTTAAAACTGTCACTTTAATTCATCAAAGCTGAGAGGGCGGGCTCTAGCAGGTGCTGTGTTTTCATTGGTGAATCGTCCGCAGAGTGGCTGGATGTGCTTTGCTTAACTTGGGAATCCTGTGGCTCATGCACATGCTCAGATTTGTGACTATGCACATTACCCAGAAGTCTTGTGCAAAGCTGCTGCTTTAAGTCTATAAACTCCAGATTCATTATTTGGAGTTTGCATTTGAAGTGTCTGCTGTAAATGTGGCACCAGACAGTGGAAGGTTTAAGGCCAGTGCACTGACGACTCACCAATGAAAACACAACACTTGCTAGAGTCCACCCTCTCAGCTTTGACGAGTGTAAGTGACAGTTTAAAATGCAAGCTGTAATTTCATGTTGCATTTGGAGGAATATTACAGTCAAAATTAAATACGTAAGCAACAAAAAAAAAAAACATATTCTGTGGCACATTTATTTAATGTTAACATTTCATGCTTTTTTTCTTCTTTTTTATTGTCACATTTTTCATTACTTTTTATTTATGTGCATATTTATATATTATTTTATTTATTTGATTTTGTCTGAGATATTCCTTCATAATAGATATTGTCACAAAAAAAAGAAACAAGTATTTGAGAATTTTGGCATTGTCATGTCAGATAAAGAACTGATGCAGTGGCTTAGCAAAAGAGCCCAATATCTCTTTCAATGTAATTTTTAAAATATTAAGTCTCAAATAATGACATGATAGAAAAGGTATTGTGTTCAGCACAGATTGTAATTTTTGTCATGAATCCTTGGTGCCGCAGCAACTCAAGGGGGGCTGACACCTAGCGATCCAGGAGAGATAATGCCCTGTGCACACTCTTTCCCCCAGTCCTTCCTTCACAAACACGTCCCGGCCAGGTAGGGGCCCCAGTTGTCTGTTACGCAATGTTTGTATGATCTACTTTATTTTGATTAAAAAAAATGTACAAAATGAACATACAATTGAATCGCTTCCACATTTCTGCATGCAACTGCATTGTACTTTAGAATGTATAAATTCAAACATAATGGTTTGAAGACTGTTGTGCAGACAAACATTCTCTTGATACTAAAGCGATGTGACTATTGACCTGACTGATCCAGGCTTGTATTCTTGGAATATAAAGCAAAAACAATGCCAGGTGTTTGGCTACACTTGAAAACATCTAAAGTATTTGTCATTGTCTTTCAGATTCTAGAAGGCTGCTTACCTAGTGTCATTAATGTTTAGTCTATTTCTTAACAATTTACCTGAAAATCAAGACAATACTGTATCTTCAAACCCAGTAGTAAAGAGAAGACCCTGTATATCTTACAGCAGTTGTTATGAGAGGACTAGCATTATTACATACAAAGACACAGTCCAAAACAAAAGAAAGGAGTAGTAAAGATATGCGAAAACACAATTAAAATGTCAAGCACTGCCTGGCAATCTGATAACATTACTAATAAAACGAAAGAAAACAAACACGTAATAATGAATCCTTTGCTTTCATCTTTCCAGCTGCCTGAAAAAAGGTTCCAAAAAAATGAGGCTAAACCTAAAAGATCTTTACTGCCACACGGGTTTATTTGGCTAAGTAAAGTATACATCTCATTTGAGGACTCTGTTGTGAAATGGAGTGGGAGTCAGTGCAGTAAACTGAGCTTAGTGGCTATGTGTTTGTCAGGTGTCCAACATCTTGAGAGAAAGAAATTTACTCTAATACAACAGTGAGGTTATGAAGACCTGGCAAAGAGTTTCTGTACATGGGGAGATAAAGATGGAAAAGGCAGTAGGTTATAGATTTAGAAGGTTTTTAGCAGCTGACAGATGCAATATAGATTACAAGGTTGGACAGATGTAAGAATTTGGCAGATCCCAGGTTCAAGGATGAAGATTTGTTTGCTGGGGACCCCACAAGAAGTTGTTTGGTTTTAGTACTGCAGTACTCAGCTGTAGGGTGTTATTTTGACATTCGTTCACTGATGTCATTGATGTAGGCAGGAAGCTCCTCCATGGTTGAGGGGTCTCTAGTAATGATCTTTGGGTAGAATTGTAATATGTGGCTGTGTCAGCTCTGTAGACAGAGAATGTAGATTTTCAGCCTTGATGGACACTAAGTGACAGTTTAAAGAATACTTCATTTGCTTCCAGAAAACACACACACCACAGAAACACATCATATAAAGTAGACTGAACCATGGATACACATGCCAAAACGGCCTCCCTAGACAAATGACTTTGGAGGAGTGAGGTGGAGGGATAAGAGTAGCAGTTTCAATTTAGTTTCCTTCAGAAGTTTAGGAGTGTTATGCATGTATGACTGCGGATCATCTACAGTACCTGGCTTAACTGAGGTAAACAATACCACTCTGTGACAAGAGGGGGCGCTGTCACTAACGGCATCTTCTCTTTCACCCAGAGCAATGAGAAGATGCCCAGTGAGGCCATATGGTATAGCGGGTCCACAGCTCATGTCAAAAGGGCCAGTTTTAAATTAATTTTCGACGCACTTTGGCTTAGTGAGGGGTGTGGTAAGTGTGGCGGATTGGTTCCCCAGGTGATTCGTTGATGCGGGCAATTCTCACTTAAGTGCACGGGTGAGGAGTCGTCCACATCCGTAATTGTTCCCGGGAGCTGTTGATTGCCACAGCTGATCCACATCCCCGTAATATATAGAAGTGTGAGGTGGCTATTAGGGAAGAAAAATCAAAGAAAAGAAAGACGGAGGTTGCAGAGGCAGAAAGCAGGAATCAGTGTGGAGAAAGCCGGTGTCTGAGTGAGAGGGAGAGAGAGCGAGCGAATGAGCGCTCGCAGGCAGCTGGACAGAGAGCCCTAGCTGGGTGTTTGGCCGACACCGAGGGCAGTTGGTAGTGATCGCTCCCGCTGAGCATTGCGAGGAGCGGGAGTGACCAGCAGAAGGATGACTCACCGCGGAAGACAGCAGAAGTTGAGAGGCTTGGGTGATGGATTCCCCAATGTGAGCATCCTGGCCAAGTCTCGGTCTGAAGGAAGCACAACTGAAGCCAGGGATCGGGAAGCCTCCAGATCAGGAATGGAAAGAAGGTCAGCTGCAGGAAGGGCGACTCCCCTGTTGAGAAGCCTGATGGGAGAAGTAGGGGAGCCACCAGGTAAAAAGAAGGCACCGTGCGTTGGATTAATAAGAGACTGCTTCCAGCCGTTGTTTTAACCTCGTTTTAAAGGATTTATTTATTTTTTTAACCTCCATGTTACAATTTTAATGGATTATTTATTTATGAGAAATTGATGCACTGCACTTTATTTATTTGAACACTTTGTTTTTGTTGTTGTTTTTAATAAAAGCACTTGGCACTTTTTTACACCATTCCCTTGCTCCATTTGTTGTACCACACTGCCGAGCTCATCGGTGATATTACCGATGGTGTCGGGTTTAAGAGCTTCCTGAAGCTGCATGGGAACCTGGAGCAAACCCGCATCATCACAGGGCACCCAACCCAGGCCATGAGACCCAGGGCTGGTCCCGTCCCTTTCAGTTGGGACACGATAAAAGCAGACAGCTCTGTAAGGTGACATCTCATTCACAACCAGGAGTCAAGACCGAACAACCTGCCGTGCGAGATCCAAAAATGCAGAAGAGAAGAGAGCAGGCTGATGATTTTTCTTTTACAAAGCATACAAGTAGACTGTGGCGCACAAGAAAGTAAACCCACACATGGTAAGTAAGCCCATCCATATTTTCACACTGGCAGACATGCTACAGTATCTGTGTGTCAGAGAGAAGACACACCATACTCATTGGAAAAGCACACTTCGAATGCGGAGCTGTATGTTAGTATAGGCTCCTTCAAGCTGACATGACAGTTTCACGTAACAAGATCCCATTGTCAGAGCAACTTTGAAACACAGAATTCAGCAACTGGTGAAAAAAGTTACATACTATACTACTAGTTATGTGAGCAACGCACCAAAACCAAGAAACGGTTCCATCCGTAGATCAGAGGTTGTCACCAACATTGCGAATTTTATGTAAAGAAGTCCTCATAAGTGGATCTGGTGATGATGTCTGATTTCAAGACCATGTGTGATACAGTGGGTCTATGACATGTGCATTTTGAATGAATAAATCACGTTTTAGGGTAGGGTGTAGGCACCGTGGTGGAGCGGCTTCAGAGGCCGATTTGGGAATGGGCATTTACATGTGCACTTGCACGATTGAACTTTTCCCTCATTAGCGCTGGAGTCTTGATTTCCGCCCCTGCGTCCCACATGGCTTTATAAGGAAGCAGAAGTGCTGGGTTAAGAAGGGGGGGCAAGAACGTTGAAAAAGAAAAAGTGAAAGAAGGAACAAGAGACAGAGATAGACAGAAGTTAAAGAATGGAAAGAAAGATAATGGAGATGGCAGGGAGGGAGACACCAGGATGCGGTAGAGAGGAGGCAGGCAGCCGGGTAGAGAGTCCTGAGGAAGAGCATATGGCCAATACTCAACGGGGCTGAGAGGGCAGCAGGGGGCCAAACCCAGTTAAAGGACTGGCTGGGCCTGCCAGTCGCTTTTAAGAAAGCTGCACTCAGGCTTTGTGTTTGTTTAAAATAAATGGACAGATTCCTGCCATCATTTTTTAACCTAGTTTCATTGGATTTGTTTGTTTGACATTTTAACCCCCACTTTGCATATCATTTTCATGGATTATGTATTTATTTATTGAGTGGATTGCACCGCACTTTTGAGCAATGTTTTAAATAAAAGCACTGTAACATTTTGCACCACATCTTGGTGACTGCATGTTCTCATTTGTATGGCTCATCCTTGGGTGTGTTATCAGCAGTTCTGGGTTCAGGCTGCCAGGGACAGTGAAGAGTCTATCTATGGAACTTGGCATCGCTGCAGGTGCAGAATGTTTTCAGCACAGCCTTTAAATGGATTAGTAACATTCTGTTGAGATTTTTCAATTTTCCTGACTTCTATTATTTTGTTCCTCATAGAATTCTTTGCCTATTTTATGTATGATGGGCTTTTAATACTCCTTGTGCTACATGATCTGAGTGCTGCCTTTGATATTGTTTCACATACTATTTTGTTGAATTGGTTAGCCGCCATTGTTGTTAACAATACTCCTTTAATATGGTTTACTTCATACCTGTCTAATCGTACTCAGTTTGTTTATCTAAAAAACTCTCAATCACGATCCCTCCCAGTCACTAGTGGTGTTCCCTAGTGATCAGTGCTTGGCCCCTTACTGTTTTTAATATATCTACTCCCTTTAGGTGGCATTTTTCAGAAATTTCGAATTGATTTTCATTGTTATGCTGATGATACTCAGCTCTATATATCTACAAAGCCCAACTCTGTCCTTTCTCCTTTTTGTCTCAATGACTGTCTATTTGAGGTAAAATCTTCTAATTTCCTCCAACTCAATAGCCATATGACAGAGGTTCTTCTCATTGGCTCCAAGTCTGCTTTATCAAAATCTAATAATTTTTCGCTTAATATTGATGGTACATCAGTCTATCCCTCCCCTCAGGTTAAGAGTTTGGGGGTTATCTTTGATAGTACACTGTCCTTTGAATCCCATATCAATAATGTTACACAGTCTTCTTTTTTTCATCTCCGTTGCACTGCACTTTTGTGACTCTCCCTCACACTAAATAGCACCACCATCCTTACTCATGCATTGGTCACCTCCTGCATTGATTATTGTAATTCTGTTCTCTTTGGTCTCCCACTTAAGCTTCTCTATAAACTCCAGCTTGTTTAGAATTCAGCTGTCCGTATTATAACTCAGACCTCTTCCATACAGCACATTACCTCATCTCTTAAACAGCTTCATTGGCTTCCTGTAATGTTTCTTATTGATTTTAAAATTCTTCTACTTACCTTCAAAGCACTTTATAAATTTGCTCCATTATACCTCTCTGACCTCATACATGTTTATACACCTAACCTCACTCTTAGGTCCTCTACTTCTGGTCTTCTCATCACTCCCCCTGCACACCTGATCACCATGGGCTCCAGGGCATTTAGTGCTTCTCGTCTCTGGAACTCACTACCACAAAACATTTGGGACACAGATTCCTTACCTATTTTCAAATCTCGTCTTAAGACTTATCTGTTTAGCTTAGCTTACATAACATGAGCTTAGGCTGTATTCTTATTGCTGTATTTTCAATTCCATAGATAAAGATATACTGTACGTATATGTGTATGTGTACATGCATGTTTTTGTTGGTTTTATGATTTTATTATCTGTACAGTGTCCTTTATAAAGGTGCCTTGAAATAAAATGCATTATTATTATTATTATTATTATTATTATTATTATTATTATTATTATTATTATTATTATATACTTAAATATGAAGATTTCAAATATTCAGTTATTTTTTTTTATGAATTAGTATTATAGCACAATTCAAATTATTATTTATTTTTATTTTAACACAATGCCACTTTCATGCATGGGTTTCTAACTAATGGAACTTTGAAGTTACATCAAGTGATGTTACTGGAGTGATGATACTTAAGCTGGCAGTGCAGTACATTCACTGTCCTAGTTTGATTACTTCAAGTGCTGTCAACATTTGAAAGAGTTTTTGGAAAAAAACAGCCATCATGTTCTCCGGAACAAAGACAAAAAGGGTCATTCAAGCTGTTATCAGCATCAGGTCCAAACGCCAGCATCAGTCATGGCAATGGGGTGTGCCAGTGCACTGCATAATAGGTCATCCACCTGAAGCTAAGAATGTTTGGACCCGGCCAGTACTTGGATGGTAGACTGTCCAGAAAAAGCTGGAAGAGGTGTTGGTGAGGCCAGCAGGGGGTACTTACCCTGTGGTCTGAATGAATATCTAAATGCCCCAGTACAGTGAAGGGGACAATATGCTGTAAAAATTGTGCCTTCCTTCAGATGAGACAGAAAACCGAGGTTCTGGCTCTTTGTGGTCACAAAAGATCCCTGGGCATTCTTTGTAAAGAGGAGGGTGAATCTTGATGTCCTGGCTAAATTGCCCACCATGGCCTCATCATTCTGGCCCCTAATCATCCCCTGTGTCTGACTGGCTATCTCTCCCACCATTTCACCACCTAACAGCTAATCTGTAGTGAGTGTACTGGGGCAAAAATGGCTGCTGTCGTATCATTCAGGTGGATGCAACACATTGGTGGTGGCTAAAGTGGCTTGACGTTCACTGGTGTAATGAAAAAGTGAGAAAAGTGCTAAATAAATAAATAAGTATTATTATTATTAGTAGTAGTAGTAATAGTAATAGTAGTCAGCGCATCACTAATGCAATGGATAGGTACAAGTTTTGGAGCAACATATTTTGCCACCCAGATGCCTTTGTTTCCACTGACGTCTCTAAATTTTCCAGTGGGACAACGCCAAACCACATTCTGCATGGATTACAGCTCCATGGCTGTGTAAGCAGAGAGTGCAGGTACAAGACTGGCTTGCCTGCAGTTGTGAGCAGTCTCTGACTGAGAATGTGTGGCACAGTATGAAGCATAATATACAGCAACAAAGGCCCTGTACAACTGCACAGCTGAAGACCAGCACAATGGATGAATGGAGGGAAATTCCTACTTGCTAAATTTAACAACTTGTGTCTTCAGTGCCAAGATGCTTAATAGGTTTTATTGAAACAAATGGCAATGGTACACAGTGATAAACTTATCTGGAGTGTATTGAAATCATCAGATTTGACATGAGCATTGTCACACACATGTGTTTAGGTGGAAGCTGAATGGACCAAGTGAAGGTAATTCCACGCCTGGTTAGGGGGTGGCAGGGTGCACTAAACCTTTCTCTGTTGTCTCTGCAGAACAAATATGGGAAATTCTGCCTGATTCAACCTCGAAGACACTACTTCCGGTTCCGGCCCCCAGACTGACATCACTTCCGGTTCCCGGCCCTTAATGACGTCACTTCCAGTTCCTTGCCTTAAATAAAAGACCAGTTCCTTCTCTGCTCAGTTCAGTCTTGAACTCTGTTCTATGCACATCAGTGCAATTATTTATATCCTTTTGCAGCCAGGGACAATATATGGGTGGCTTCCCCAAACCTTTTTTGTGTGTGTTGAGGCTGGTTATTTCAGCCTTCATTTTTTAAAAATTAATCTGACACAGTAAAATATCAAATAATGTGATTTTGATATTGTTTTAATATAGTGCTAGTTGAAAAGAATTTAGAAATTTCTTATTGTTGTTTTTATTAGCATTTTCCATACTGTCTTAACTTTTTTTGGAATTGGGATTGTATGTTATTTAAAGCTTTGGTTATAAAATGAGTACAGTGTGCCTTTTAACCTAAAGCCAGTAGGCCTTTTCAGTGGAATTAGCACTGCCCCAGCTCCAGGAGCCTAGGTCAAGTCTCAGTGCAGTCAGTCTGTTAAGATGGCATGCACTTCTTCTGTCCATGTGAGTGTTTCCCAGAGTACCACAGTTTCTCTCATTGTACAGGAATCTTGTGAAGGACTTTATCTTATGGTGCAGGGAGAACCACCTGCAACTCAACATCAGTAGGACAAAAGATCTGGTGGTGAACTTCCAGCATGCCAAAGAGATGCTGATAGCAGCCACCATCCAGAGGGAAGATGAGGAAATGGTGCAGAGCTTCAAGTACCTGGAGGTTCACATAAACAAAAACAGGTCTAGTCTGACATCACAGAGATGCTGTACAAGAAGGGCCAGAGCAGATGGTATATCCTAAGGAGACTTGGGTATTTTGATGTGTGCAGCAAGTTTCTGGAAATATTCTATCAGTCCATAGTAGTTAGTGTGGTGTTCAACACTGTGATCTCCTGGGGAAGCAACTTGAGCTCAAAAGAAGCACAATACCTGAACAAACTTATCAAGAAATCCTGTTCCATCACAGGGCAAGCCCTGGACACACTGGAAGCTGTTGTAGAAAAGAGGATTGTGGCATAACTGGATGCCATCATGAAAAATCCCCTCCATCTCCTCCAGGAGGCACTATATTGGAGCACTTTTAGCCACAGACTCACTCCACCTGGTATGCTAAGAAGTGCCTCTGGGTGTCGTTTCCCTCCACTGCTATCAGGCAATTCAATGCTTCCTCCTGATCCCCCGAAACTAAATGCTAATACCCTTTACATCCATCCATCCATTTTCCAACCCGCTGAATCCGAACACAGGGTCACGGGGGTCTGCTGGAACCAATCCCAGCCAACACAGGGCACAAGGCAGGAACCAATCTTGGGCAAGGTGCCAACCCACCACAGGACACACACAAACACACCCACACACCAAGCACACACTAGGGCCAATTTAGATTCATTTTGCAATTTTTACACAATTTACATTATTTATTTATTGATTGATTGATTGATTTGCTGATTGATTGAGTGATTGATTGCATTTTATGACATATGAATCTTTATTTTTTGCTTTTTCTGTTTCTCTTGCTTTATGCGTCTAAATTTCCCCTTGTGATTACCAAAGTTTATCTAATCTAATCTGATTCTGAATGTGTGTATTAGATTAATGGAGTATTATAAATTGGCAAGTCTGTAATAGAATGGCTGCCCATTTAGGGCTGATACCTGCCAATGACCAGTGCTGCCAGGATTGCACTGTAGCTGTGAAATTGTCTTGGATGGATCTTTACACATGGTGTTCTACAATGTACATGCAATGTATTATTTCATCTTGCACTGATAATAATAGTTCACTAAAAACACTTTAGGATAATAGTGTTTGTCTCATAAAATGAAAATCAGTTACAAACAGTAATGAAGAAAAACAGCACAATGAAAATCACCATTGCATCTATCCTACAGAACGATAAGTTAGAAAACACCAGTTACAGATCCATTAGAACTTCTCATGATCATTCTTTGAAAAAGATGAAAAGAAATGTCCCTGTCATTTACATTTGGTTCTCCATTTTTGAGCCCTCCAGTCAATTAGCCCCAACTTTAGTTAGTCGTTTCCGTCTCTGAACAGGATGCACCTGTACGTTACGTATCAGATTTATCTTTGCTTGCACTTGTCAATATTCTTCCAGTTTCTGTCACATTCTAGCCTTCTCAAGACTGGTTTACATCTGCTAAAGTTAGTTTTTATATTTCTTAAAATTTAAAGATGCTTTCATTATACAGTGGAAAAAATAGTTTAGGGTCATAATTTAATTATCTACATCCAGCAAAATGTCCTTCTGTCTCACTTCTAGTGACGAGTGAATCGTTTGCACAGCCATGAGTTTGGCGAAAATCATGAAAATATTCAGGAAATTCACAAAATATTGTGATTTGCATTGAAGCCGATGGGAAAGGAGGAACCAGAATAGTCTTTAGTGGATTATAATGGTGCACTGGATTTTTAATTGCCCCTGAGGACAAAGGAAGCATCTGCCAACTATGCTGGACTGAATATTTTGTCCAAAAATGTGATCTGAGCTGTGAGGCAGCAGTGCTAACCACTGCACTACCATACCTCAAACAACAAATGGCATGAATGTTTCAATAACCACAAATAAAATAGAACAATTGGCCACAAACTAGAAATAAGTGAAAAAAAACATATCATTGCTCTCACAGAGTTCCAGCCTTTGGGGTTTGAAGTTCCACTTTGACTGGCATGCATCCAATGCAAAGAGACGTCCACGAAGCTGGCACCTCTTTTTTGTTTCCAATCTATCTGTGTAGATGCTTCGCTGTTTTTTCTTCCATCAAGAAGATAGAAACGCCATGTAAGTAGCAATATATCTTTAAGTATTATTATTATTTCACAGGGTGTCATGTGCTTTCAGACTCGGGGTGTGGGATGGGGAGGGCACGTTTTTGACTCATCGCTGGTTGAGTGGCTAATTGCATATGAATTCAGTCAACATACAAAATTAGCTATGTGGAGCAGCAGGATCAGTATTATATATATGTGGCAGTACTTATACTATTCTCATTATGGTCAACTAATGTACCCTTCAAATGAAAATACTTTGATTTTTTTTAACACCTGTGCGGTGCAAATTCATGTGTAGCACATGAATACTGACATCATGTATGCATGAACATTCTGCGAATGGTTGTTACAGCTCTGTGATGTCACACTGGCCTCACAAATGCTTCATGGGGCTTGGGGAAAAAATGTTAGTCTAAGTTGACCACATTGCGAATTTCCAGGAAAATATTCGGCGAACAAGGTGACTGGCAAACGCTGCATAGCTGCTGCAAAAAACACTTTGGCAAATTTCACTGATCAACACTAGTTATTAATAATGTACAATAATAATTTAGACTTGCAGATTTGGCCACCAAAACTACAGAGAACCTTTGAATCTACTTTGTATGAAAGGCTGTTCCAGTTGAGTCTTAATGATAATGTGGCAATGTGACTTTATATTTGACTTCTTATGATACAGGAAAACAAAATACAGTAAAAAACAGACAAATAGCCAATTCTATTAGTATCATATTATATTTACATTACTTAGTGTAGAAAGTCCCTCAAAGAGACAAATTCCATCTCTATAGTACATGTACATACATACTAAAATACATTCTCAAACTTATATGATCAAGTTCAGGGCTGCACTCGGTCACACTGGGCACAAGCTGCCAAGCACCCTGGCCAGGACATGACTCCATTGCAGGGCACACAGGCGCACACCTACATTCACTCACACACTGCAGGTAATAGAGTCACTAATTCACCTACCTGCAGGTACTACCGGAGTACCTGGACACACTCTCAGACACAGGAGAGACTAAACAAACTCCACATAGATGACAGCTGGGAATACACTCTTAGAAATAAAAGTGCCAGAGTGGTACTTCAGAACGATACCATAGGGGAACCATTTTTGCTTACCAAGACCCATCCACATGGAGGTTCCAGAAAGAACTTTAATTTATTTAGATCTGTAACTGGCGCCATATTGTAAATAACAATAAATAGATGGTAACAAATTTGTGAAACACCAACAAGTCATTATTTTAAAGAACTGTTGCTGCATACATACAGTTACACAGGCTAGGTTCAGGTTTTCTTAATCTGTTATGTCCTGCTAAGTAGCTTACTACATTAAAGATTATATAATTTTTCAACATATTAGGAAGTATTTCAAAGCACAAAGAACCAACTTCATATGCAATAATTCTACAAGGAGCAATACAACCCAGTAAAGAAGATGATAGTGTCATTAAAGAACCAGTGCTTTTACGAATGTAGAATTTAAACCCAAGGTGCTGGATTCATAAGGTAGCAGTGCAGATCAATGCACCACTCATGGTATTTGTAGTTTCTAAAATAACTACACAGTTATGATTCCTTCTAACTTTGTCAATTTATAATACGTGATATGTAGTTTTCATGCCTTTGGTACTTTTCTATTTTTTTTTTTTCTCATGACATACCAAATTTATGTGAAGATAAGGAATAAGTTCCTTGTATGGTAACCTTACATCTTTCTTTCAACACTGGTGATTTTCTTATATACTGTAAATGGAAATGTGGCACAGTGGCGCAGTGGGTAGCACTGCTGCCTCGCAGTTGGGAGACCTGGGGACCTGGGTTCGCTTCCCGGGTCCTCCCTGCGTGAAGTTTGCATGTTCTCCCCGTGTCTGCGTGAGTTTCCTCCAGGTACTCCGGTTTCCTCCCACAGTCCAAAGACATGCAGGTTAGGTGGATTGGCGATTCTAAATTGGCCCTAGTGTGTGTTTGGTGTGTGGGTGTGTTTGTGTGTGTCCTGCGGTGGGTTGGCACCCTGCCCAGGATTGGTTCCTGCCTTGTTGGCTGGGATTGGCTCCAGCAGACCCCCTTGTCCCTGTGTTCGGATTCAGCGGGTTGGAAAATGGATGGATGTAAATGGAAATTGATTTATACATCTTACAATTACTAGTGCCTATTGAAGCAAACAATAATTTTCTGTGAAAATGATGCATGTTTGCATATTTGACCAACTTCCTGAATATTTTACAACAACAACACTTATTTCTATTGCGCATTTTCATCCAAAAGATGTAGCTGCAAAATACAATACAAGATGGCAAAGAAATAGTTACAAGAAAAGCAAAATCAAATTAAAATTAGATATGAAAAATAATGAAAAAATAGTATACAACAAATAAATAATTCACAGTTACAATAGATACATATATAATTAAGAGAATTATAGTCCTTAAATATAGAATTGTTTTTTAATTCTCAAAATGTGAGTCCGATGGTAAGGTCAGGAGGCCAGGGTGAACAATAATGTTCCAATATCCATACACATTAGAGAAACATTAAATATATATATATATATATATATATATAAAGCATCATCAAACAAATACCAATGAGGTACATACATGCTCTGGAGATCGTAGAGTCCAGAAAAGGCATCTTCTGGTAATCTCCTCAACATTGTCAGCTTAAACTCTCTACAGAGGAAAAAAGAAATGGAGAAAACTGTGGTAACTCTGTTCTGCATTATTTTTTTCCAAATTTCATCAGTCTTATTAGGGTGGGTGTATCTCTAAGTTACTATATGCAATTTTAATTAATGCTTATGTATATTACCTAATTTATTCAAATACTCTAAGACTAATGTTTATATTTAAAAACACAGCAAAGTTGACATTTGTTGTGGTGTGCAAAATCGGCAAATTTATGTCTGTATTTTCATTATATTTTGCTCAAGACAAAACAAGATGAACTTAAATACAGGACACTTGCATGGGCAGTTTAACATCAAAGCATTCTGTTTACGTGAATTGTACCAGTGTCAATCATAGTAACATCTGTTTGAACTGACCAGCAATTCAGGAGATGCACCAAGCTGTACTGACGATTTTATTACTTGTAAAGAGCTGGGTACCAGGACTAAATTGGTTTAGAGTTTGGGAAAGGAAGACATGCCAAGGCTTCAAGTTGTACTCAATTACTTTACAACCTATGAACAGAAGGAGATGCCGTGGGACTAGAAATGACCAAACCATTTTACAGCTTGAAACAGGAGATTCTTAAAACATCACAAATTTTATTGTTTGGGAAAATGGACGTACTCAAAAAGAGCAATATCAAAAGAAGAGAAAACAGTGACGAGAGAAGAGTGACATCAGAACAGGATGCCAGCAATGCATGGCCATTTTCATGTGATCGTCAGCAAAGCATCTCATGAACAACTTTGAGTGCTAGATCACAAGCCACCTGGGACATTCATCTTTGACATCTTTACTTTTTCGTAAGCTTTTCCTAATGACTATATCCAGACTTTACTATCAATCTTATTTTCTATTATCCCTTGTTCTATTTGGAATGATTATTCATGTAATAAATACATTGCTGCTTTTAACTTTATATACTTTGTCTTCATGTTTAGAGTGATTGAGGTAATCAGGTAATTTTTATTAACAGCACCTGGAGCAGTCGAAAGTTTGCCATACGCTCTGATCTGAAAGGTTTATTAAGGCTGAGGGTGTGAGCTCCATCCAGTAGTAGGGAACAGTACGTAAAGTAAGGCATTCTTGGTTGATAAATGGCCTATTACCAAGGATGTTGAACCTTTGTATGTTTGAATATATTCCTAGAGACCAAAGTAATATTTAAGTCTCAGATATATTTAAAACATCATCTGTTGTTTTGTGCCAATAATAAGTAAGTCTCTTGAACTGCTAAGAAAGTGACAAGTTGTGTATGTGTTAGTCATAAGGCACTTGTGTGGCTTGAAGTGAGGAATAACTGAAGTGAAAACCACTGTGACGGACAGCCAGGGCCCCTTTCCTGGCTGGGAGGCCGTTGTAAAAGAGGGACTGGGTTAGCAGATGTGCACAAGGCACTGCCTCACCCAAAGTGCTAGGTGGCAGCCCCCCTGGGTGGCAGCAGCACCTTGAATTCCCACAATGCTCCATGGGAGCTGGAGTTTGGGACAGTCCTGTTGGTTTCTGTGTTGGCCACCAGGGGGAGCTGCATAACCCTGACACTCCTGGGAATACTTCCAGATAATGCTGATGGGCCACCTGAAGTGCTCCCAGGTGCAGCATAAAAGGAACCACCTCACTTCAGTCGAGGAGCCTGAGTCGCTAGGAAGAGGAGGAGGAAACTCTTTGGAGGAGGAGTCAAAACAGAAGGAGAGAAAGAAAGACAAGAAGAATAAAAAGGCTTGTTTTATTGTGCTTGTGTACTTTGTTTGCTGAGCAGCTGGGAATGAAGTAAAGAGTTTCCCAAAGTACAATAACAAACTTGTGTGTTGCTGGAATTGTGCCTGGTGTCTGCCTGTGTTGGGTTTGGGGAGCTGGTACACCCTCTGGTGACCACAAGTGGTGTAGCCAGCAGGATTCCTGGCAGTCTGCAAGGCAGGGACCTGTTTAAAAATTTTCTTGTGCCAATCCAACACAGCAGCGAGACCATATGCACACAGTAGCACAGCAGTACGTGCACATCGCTCCAGTCCACAATGGGAAGGAAAGGGAAGAGTCAGTTCAGGAAGACAGGGAAGAGCAGGACGTAAACCGCCGTCATTGTCAAGGGAGTTGTCATGGGGCGTGACATGGCCACCCTGAAGTAGAGAAGAGGGCAGCGCCCATACAGATGTATGTGCTAGACTCGCAGACAAGGTATCCCATGAGTGGTTTTCTTGTTACCTCTCAGATGGGGTATGCCCAAACATCCCTGCCTGGCCAATATGTCCCTGAGAGTAATGACGATGGTGTGGACACAGACCAGTTGAGCAACGAGGACCTCGTCTGGGCTTAGAGGAGTATGGGAAGACTAATGTAAAAGGAGGCCCTCATACTGCCTGCAACCCAGGAGGTATTGTGGGGAATGGTTAAGCCACACTCCCCGAAGCAGGTAAGGGGTTGGATGGCATGTTTTGGGATCCCACCATTAAATGGGAGGAGGCAGAATCAATGAACAACCACCCTGTGCCCATAGGTCACCCGACTGAGCCTGCACAGAAAACACACAGGCATAATGGCTCACAGTTGGCGGGCATGTACGAGTGAAGCCTGAGTCTACTGCCGACCAACACATTTAATGGTGTGTTGGCCATACGGGAGCTGGAAAGGGTACTCCAGCCCATACGGTCTCTGTTATCAATCACCTTAATATTATGATTGAGGGACTGGAGACAACAGCTGAGGCGCCCCTGAAGTGGTCCAAAGAGTACCTGTAGTGATACGAATCATGTAATTAGCAACCAGTGTCATTACTAAAAAAAACTTGGACATGGCCTTGCAAAATGGACACAAAATGGGGGGTCATAACAAAATAATAATAATAATAATAATACATTTTATTTGAAGCGCCTTTCAAAAAACTCAAGGTCACTGTACAATCAGGTTAAAAAATAAACATTCAATAACTAGAAAATTTAAAATCCAAATAAAACATCAGATAAAACAGCAATAACAGTTACAATGAATAAGCAATTTTGAACAGATAAGTTTTAAGATTAGCCTGAAATTGGTGAAGGGTAGTCATATTCCTAAGATAAGCAGGTAATGAGTTCCATAAGGAAGGTGCCGATCTGCTAAATGCGCGATATCCCATCGTAACAAGACGTGCTGGTGGATTATTTAAGTTAATGGAAAAAGAGGATCTGAGCATACGAGAGGGTTTAGTGACTTGTAGGAGCTGTGAGAGATATGTGGGGGCAAGATTATGAATGGCCTTATATGTAAGGACTAAAATTTTGTAGTTGACCCTAAACTTTATTGGCAGCCAATGAAGCTGCTGAATAACGGGTGTAATGTGATCAGAATAGGGTGTTTTAGTAATTATACGAGCAGCCGAATTTTGAACAAGTTGAAGTTTATGTAGTAACTTTTGAGGCAGACCAAAGAGAAGTGAATTGCAAAAGTCCAGGCGGGAGGTGACCAAACTGTTGACTAAAATGGCAGTAGAGTGATTTGACAAAAATGGACGCAAGCGATTAATGTTTCGCAGGTGAAAGTAAGCTGCTCGAGTAACAGAACTGATGTGAGACTGGAAAGACAACGTGCTGTCCAGAATCACACCAAGGCTTTTTATCTGATCTGTACAGGTAACAGAAGTATTGTCTATTACTACTGAGATCTTTGATGCCTTCGCTATTGCAGATTTCGTGCCCATAAGAAGCACCTCAGTTTTATTAGAGTTCAACTGCAAGAAGTTGGAAGATAACCAAGACTTGATCTCAGCAAGGCAATCAGTAAGTGAGGATGGTGGAAGCGATGCAGATGGTGAAGTGGAAATATATAACTGGGTGTCATCTGCGTAACAATGAAAGTTTATTTTCCATTTACGAAAAATGACACCCAAAGGAAGCAGATAAATGATAAACAGCAAGGGGCCAAGGACAGAACCCTGAGGAACCCCAGATACTACAGGAGTGGGAGTGGAGGTACATGTATCCAGCTGAATGAATTGAGTTCTGTCTGTAAGATATGACTTAAACCAAGTTAACGGAATGTGAGAAATACCTAGTGCAGATAGCCTTTTTAGCAGGGTGAAATGACAGACAGTGTCAAATGCAGCACTGAGGTCAAGAAGAACAAGGATTGTGATTAGGCCTGAGTCTGCAGCCACTAAAAGATCATTAGTGATCTTAACTAGTGCCGTCTCAGTGCTATGAAAACGTCGGAAGCCTGACTGGAATGGTTCGTATAAACTGTTAGCAGATAAATACTGATGAAGTTGGGAAGACACAGTTTTTTCAAGAACCTTTGAAATAAAAGGAAGATTAGAAATTGGTCGGAAATTATTAAAGTCAGTAGGGTCAACCCCAGGTTTTTTCAGTAGGGGGTGAATCACGGCAGTTTTCATAGACTGGTGAACAATTCCGGTGGAAAGTGACGAGTGAATAATTGAAACAACAAGAGGAGCTAGCGAGGGAAGGCAGGTTTTAATCAGAACAGTGGGAATTGGATCCAAGTGACAGGTTGAAGGCTTAGAGCTATTGATGAGATCCATGATTTCTGAGGTGGAAGGAAGCTCAAACATAGAAAATGAATGAGTAGGAGGAGGAAAATCATCAATGGTGGAGTCAATAGCAACCGAGCCTAAATTATAATGTATTGCCTGGATTTTATCATTAAAAAATGTCATTAAGGTGTTACAAAATTCATTAGAAAGGCAGTGCAAGGAAAGAGAGTCTGGGGGACTTGTTAGCGATCTAAGCAGGGAAAAAAGTGTTCCAGAGTTCCCCTTGTTGGAGGAAATTAGGGCAGTAAAATAGGCAGCTTTAGCATGCCGTATGCTGCCCCTATAGTGATGCATATGGCTAAAATACATTTCTTTATGAACATTAAGACCTGTCTTCTTGTACAGCCGTTCCAACTGCCGACCTTTAGATTTTAAAATGCGCAAAGCTGGTGTAAACCATGGGGCAGTGTGTGTAAATGAAACTGATCGGGTTTTGAGTGGGGCTACCGAATTCAAAATGTCAAGAAGTCCTTCATTATAAAAGTTAACTAAATCAGGCGGAGAAATAGTTGAACATCCCCAAAAATAGTGCAGAGATGACATCATTATAAATAAACAAATGCTTGACACACTAAACATTAAAGTTCAAACTTGGTTTAAAATTATACAGAATGATAAAATAATGGAATTATGATACTTCTCAAATATACAGTGCATTCACAAAGTATTCAGACCTCTTTTGTTTCTGCACAATTTATTGTGTTGTAGATTTAATTTGAAATGGATAAATTTGCTGTTTAGACTATCTATCTACATTCAATAACCCATAATGACAAAGTGAAAACATGTTTCCAGAAAGGTTTGACAATTTATTAGAAATCAAAAAACAAACATCTAAATCGTATAAGTATTAAGACCCTTTGCAGTGCTCTTCAAATTGTGTTCAGTTGCCTCCTGTTTTCTTCAGTTATCCTTGAGATGTTTCTAGAACTTGATTGGAATCCATTTGTGGCAAACTAAATTGATTGGACATTGTTTAAAAAGGCATACACCTTTGGATATAAGGTCCCTCAGTTTACATGGTGTATCAGGCCAAAAACCAAGCCATGAAGTTCAAGGAACTCTTTGTAGACCTCCACAATCAAATTGTGATGAGGCATAAATCAGGGCAAGAACATAAAACCATTTCTAAAGCTTTGACTGTTCCCAGAAGCACAGTGACCTGAATAATTGTGAAATGGAAGAGGTTTGGTCATCAAGACTCTTCCTAGAGCTGGAGGACCTTACTCAAGGAGGTGACCAGGAACTCAATGGTCACTCTAACAGAGCTTTAGAAGTCCTCTGCTGAGATGGGAGAACATTTTGGAAGGAAGACCATCTCAGTTGCACCCCATGAATCAGGTGTTTATAGTAGAGTGGCTAACTCCCACTTGGAGTTTGCCAAATAACATTTAAAGGACCCAGAGAGCATGAGGAAATATATTCTCTCGTCTGATGAGGTAAACAATTTAATTCTTTGGACAGAACTCCAAGCACTATATCTGGTAAAGACCAGACAATGCTCATCATCTACCTAATACCATCCCTACAACAAAGCATGATGGTGGCAGCATCAGGCTATGGTGGTGCTTCTGAATGGCAGGGATACGCAGACCTGTCAGACTTGAGGAAAGGATGAATGTAACCAAATACAGAGAGGTCCTTGAAGAAAACCTGCTCCAGAGTGTACATGACCTCATATTGGGGCTACGGTTCACCTTTCAGCATGATAATAACCCTAAGCATACAGCCAAGGCAATGCTGGAGTGGCTTCAAGATAAGTCTCTGTCTATCCTTGAATGACCCAGCAAAGGCCCATATATAAGCTACACAAAACATTGTGGCCTGCAGAGGTCATACAACTCCCCAAACCCGACCCAAACAGACAGTTATGCACACACATTTTTTTATTTTTGGTGTCCTGTACCCTGCTTCCAGCAGCACTTACAGGTATGGCGGAAGTGCTGCAATAAAGGGCTCAGTTATTCTTACAGCACACCCTGGCGGGTGCCCATGGAACCCAACATAGCTCTGCCGAACTCTAACTCCCATGTTGCCTTGTGGGAGTCTGAGGGGGGGGGCTGCAACTCAGTGGGGCTGCCATCTAGCGTCCCAGGGGGAGATTATTCTCTCCCCCGGTCCTTCTGTTATATACAGGTGTCTCCGCCACAACATCTGTGGAAAGACCTAAAGATGGCAGCTTACAGACACTTTCCATCCTATGTAAGGAAGCTTAAGACAGATCTGACAAAAAGAACTGGATGAACAGCCCAAATTCAGGTGTGTAAAGTTTGACAAGGTTTTCCCAAGAAGACTTGAAGTTGAAATTGCTGCCAATAAGGGTTCTACAACAAACTCAATTAAAGGCCTGCATGCTAACATAAATGAAAAATTTCAGTTTTGGATTTTTAATAAATTTCCAAACGTTTCTGAAAACATGTTTTCACTTTGTCCTTACAGGTTACTGAGTGTAGACTGATGAGCAAAAATGGCAAATTTATCCATTTAAAATTAAATCTACAACAAAATAAATTATGGAGAAAGGTTGAATAATTTCTGAATTTACTTTAGAATAAATATGAGGGTCTCACAAGCAGAGCTTGAAGAAATGGGCAATATGACCATTTAAGTTTTTCAATAGTCATCCATACAAGGAATACTGTAAGGTGAAACTAAAGGATAAACTAGAGGCAGGCAGTGGGTTGTAGTGGTCAAGGCTTTGGGCTTCAAACCCTGAGGCTGTGGATTCAAATTCTGCCACTGACACTGGGTGACCATGAGCAAGTCACTTAACCTGCCTGTGCTCCAAATTGTTAAACCAAAAGAAATGTAACCAATTGTGCCATAAATGTTGTAAGTCACCTTGGATAAAGGCATCAGCCAAATATGTAAAATGTAAATGCTAACTAAAAGGGAAATAGGTGTGTGCAAGTTTGTCTTCCCTTACATTTAATTAAACAGTTGAAAATGAAAGGATTTGTTGTGCTGTGCATATAAACAGAAAAGTTAATTTTCCAGAATTTATTTATCCTGTATAATTCACATACAAGTATTGTGCAGGAAAAATATGAAGTTTGTAATGAAGGCTATACGCTCAATGGAGGAAAAAGCTTGTTGATGTGCAATGGCTCAGTACAGGTAAAAGCTGGGCAAGGTTAAGAAAGCCGTTGCTTGAAACTAAAGATTTTCTTAAGTCGTGTAAACCTTCAGAATATGCCCAATTAGAGAATGACCAGTGGCTCCTAGATTTAGCATTACTTACATACCTGTCCGAACTGCTGAGTTCACACAGGTATGTAAGGAATGGAAAATTTATTTAAGTTTCATTTCTTTAGTTTTTGCACCAACTAAAGAATTTCAACATTTCCCCACTAATCCTAGTACAATTTTACAAAGCCATAATTGAAAATGTTATCACATTCTCCATTGTTGTCTGGGTTGGTTCAGCAATGACACATCAAAAATAAATTACAGCGTGTTGTGAGGACTTCTGAGAAAATAATTGGCTGTGCTCTTCCATCTGTTGCAGACCTGTATACAGTACATCTCGTGTCACTAACCACGTCAAAAAGATCACCATGGACTCTTTTCACCCAGCTCATCATATGTTCCAAAAACTTCCCTCTGGTAAACGCTTCAGGTTAATTCAAACTAAAACTATACCTCAACAGTTTCTTTCCCAGAACCATAGCCCTCTCAAACCAGTAATCTAACCTGCCATCTTTGCAGATTCATGCGTTCTCTCATATAGTGTAAAGGTGTGTGTATGTACAGTAAATGTACACATATGTGTGTGCTGAGTTCATACACACTACACTTTCACAATTTATCACTTGTACATCATCATTTGCACATCTCCTTTATAACCACACAATTCTGCAACTTTGTATACAGTGTTTTCTTTTTTAAATTATGCTATTTATGTTATTCATACATGGTGGCGCAGTGGGTAGTGCTGCTGCCTCACAGTTAGGAGACCCGGGTTCGCTTCCCGGGTCCTTCCTGCGTAGAGATTGCATGTTCTCCTCGTGTCTGCGTGGGTTTCCTCCGGGTACTCCGATTTCCTCCCACAGTCCAAAGACATGCAGGTTAGGTGCATTGGTGATTCTAAATGGTCCCTAGTGTGTGTGTGTGTGTGCGTGTGTGTGTGTGTGCATGCCCTGAGGTGGGCTGGCACCCTGCCCGGGGTTTGTTTCCTGTCTTGCACCCTGTGTTGGCTGGGATTGGACCCCAAGACCCCGTGACCCTGTAGTTAGGATATAGCGGGTTGGATAATGGATGGATGGATGTTACTCATATGTGATATTGTGTTATGTTATAAGCAGCCCCAAATCTACCAAGTCAAACACTTGTTCATTGAGTACTGGCAAATAAAATTGATTCTGAATCTGAACGTCAAGCTGCAGGGACAAAATAAAAATAAAGTTACCAACATGATCAGCAGTGTCATTAAGAGGTTGGGAGCATGCGCTGACCGCGTGTTGCTGCACCCACCACATGACAGACCCCATGGATTGGGACCCGAGTGCAGCAGGTGAAACCTCAGCACCACACTGGAACAGCGTGAGGTTTTGTTTTTTTACAGTGGCTACCATCAACCCTCAGGTTTTGCCTGTAAATTGACAGATGCAGATTAACGTCATACCCAGGATGAAGCAGTTGCAGATTAAGGGTCTTGCTCAAGGGCCCAACACTTCTGGCATTTACAGGATTCAAACCAGCAACCTTCTGATGGCCAGCACAGGTCCCTAACTTCAGGGACACCACTCTGCCCAGTCAAGAAGCTCAAAAGAAAATGACAAGTGCTCTCAAGTGAGTTTCAGTGCCAAGACTTGTGCTACTGTAATCATCAGCATTAAGAGCTTGAGCATCAGGACAAAGACACGGTAGAGCTTGACAATGTGTGTGTTACACTGAACAAGTCCAGAACTGCTTCTTTGAATTCAACACACGCTTACATTACTGGAGCCTGTTTCCTCCTTTGTGTGTTTTTCCATTTCTCTCAGATTTAGGTGTTGAAGGTACAGTCTCAAAAGTGGGATCATTTTTTTACTTCTATACAACAGCTTTAAAAAATTAAATTCTCACTCTGTTAAATGCCATTCAAATGAAAGCCGGGGCAACAACTGAGATAAAAAGGGAGTTCTGGGAGCTGCTTTTGGAGGAGAAGTATCCCGACTTAAAATGATGTGTCATTAAATTGTCTGCTGTGAGTCTCTCACATGAAAATCATAAAGTCAAAGTTGAGATCCACTATGACTGATGAGTGCCTTGTAGTCTGCCTGAAACTTGTGTCCCACTGCTATGAAAAACTAGTGCTAAGCTGTCATTAAGCAGCTATTTTCTTTTTCTTTCTAAAACTGGTAATGCTGCTAGTTCACTGTTGCTTGAGTCACTAGCTTTTATTTGCTGCAGGTTAGTATTTATAGTGATGGATGTCACTGATGTATTGATGTGACCACCAGTTGATTTCCCCAGTCAGAGCTCCAAACAGTGACTGGTAGATTGACTGGTAAATTGAAAAATAAATCTTACATACAAAAAGGTGGGATAAGCTGGATTAATAATAATAATAATACATTTTATTTATTCGTAGGCGCCTTTCTAAACACTCAAGGATACCGAACAATAGATAAAGCACACATTATAAACAAAACTAAAATACAAAATTCAAAATCAGACAGAGCAATTGTAGTCAAAGAGAAAAAAGCAGTCTTAAATAAATGAGTTTTACGTTTAGATTTGAAAAGTGAGAATGACTCAATATTTCTAAGATCAGATGGTAGTGAGTTCCAGAGCTGGGGAGCAGAGCATTCAGTTGGTATGGTGGTAAGACGAGTGAAAGGGACAGTCAAGTGGCTGAAGGAAGAGGATCTAAGGGTGCGGGAGGGAATGGCAACATGGAGGAGGTCAGGCAGATATAGAGGGTCATGGTTGTGGATAGCGTTAAAAGTTAACAGAAGAATTTTGAATTGAATGCAGAACTTAACTGGAAGCCAATAAAGCTGCTGCAAGATGGGAGTGATATGGTGAGTAGAGGGGGTTCTAGTAATGATGTGGGCAGCTAAATTCTGGACCGGCTGAAGCTTGTAAAGACACGTCAGCCACACCATTAAAACCACTGACAGGTGAAGTGAATAACACTGATTATCGTGTTACAATGGGATCCCTCAAGGATTGAGATATATTAGACAGCACGGAAACATTCAGTTCTTAAAGGTGATGTGTTGGAAGCAGGAAAAATGGCCAAGCACAAGGATCTTAGCATCTCCAAAACAATAGGTTTTGTGGGGTGTTCCCGGTTTGCAGTGGTTAGTACCAACCAAAAGTGGTCCAAGGGAGGACAACAGGGTCATGGGTGCCCAAGGCTCATTGATGCCTTAGGAGCATCAGGGGAGCAAAGGTTAGGCCATCTTATCCAATCCCAGAGAAGAGCTACTGTAGCCCAAATGGCTGAGAAACTTAAAGCTGGCCTCAAGGAAAGGTGTCAGAACACACAGTGCATCACAGCTTGACGCAGACTGGTCAGCGTGCCCATGGTGACCCTTGTCCACCACCAAAAGCACTTACAATGGGCACATGAGTGTCAGAACTGGACCATGGAGCAATGGAAGAAGGTGGCCTGGTCTGATTAATCGTGTTTTCTTTTAGTTCATGTGGGCAGCAGGATGCAGCTTGGAAAAAAGGCAAGTGGCAGCAGTTTGGTGCTCTGAGCAATGTTCTGTTGGGAAACCTTACATCTTCACATTCATGTGGATGTTACTTTGACATGTACCACCTAAAGATTGTTACAGACTGCGTACATGCCTTCATGGCAGTTGCATTCTCTGATGGCAGTGGCCTCTTTCAGCAAGGTACTGTACACTACCATACTGCAAGCATTGTTCAGGAATGGTTTGAGGAACATGACCAAGAGTTCATGGTGTTGACTTGGCCTCCAAACTGCCTAGATCTCAATCTGATTTAGTATCTGTGGGATGTGCTGGAAAAACAAGTCCAATCCAAAGAGGTCCTACCTCACAACTTACAGGACTTAAAGGGTCTGCTGCTAACATCTTGGTGCCAGATACCTCAGGACACCTTCTGAGGTCTTGTGGATTCCATGCCTCGATGGGTCAGAGCTATTTTAGCAGTATGAGGGAGACTTACACAGTATAAGGCAAATGGTTTAAAAGATGTCTCTGATTGGTGTATTATTGCCCACAAAAGAAGCTGATCAGTTTCTACCAATTACTTCCATTGTTACTTTGAGCACTGAGAAAAGACAAATAAGCAGTAAATCTATAAAGAAAAAGCTCAAACTTCTATTATAAAAAGCAACTCCAGGCAACATGCACAGATGAGCTGGAAAAACCTTTAGTTCTTTCAAAATTCCAGAAAATGTCAACTCTTTCCAAATTAGAATAGCTGCAGGTGTAACTACTGAATGATGTTAAATTGAGCCCATTAATTTTATTTATAGTCATTGGAGCTATACAGAAGAAAAGGTCTTTGCTGAAAACATTATGCATGTCACGTATTTCTATCTTTCCCAATTAATGTCCATTAGAATATATCTTATAAGCCAACGTCTCAGCTTAACACTGATGACAGAATCCTGGTCAATACTCCTACAAACAGAACAGATTTTATTTCACAAGATCAAAACGGTTTCTCAAAAGCAGACAATTACTATTAAGTCTCTAATTCTATCTTAACATTAACATTCACACCAGCTGCAACACAATCCACCAAGGCCCTATTTTCAATAAATGCAGAATAAGCATTTCATAGAGCTGAATG